>NC_141141.1:45068064-45368064 GCF_053477565.2 Lygodium microphyllum | reverse complement strand
AACGTGTGCGGTAAATTTGCGACGTAATAGCAACAGTAACAAGGGGAAAAAAAATTTTGTGGCAAGCCACAAATAGCACTATGTGCTTTATTTGGGCCATACAAAAGAGTTTCAGTAATGTGTACAATGCTCATCTAAATGAAGGCAAAGTGTACTTGAACCCATAAGACTAATACATAAAATAAATACAAGATCGTGTAATAAAGCGACAGTACAATCATGGCAAGATACAAAGGATGATAATAACATAGTGCATAGAAAATTCCAACATAAATCACATGACCAAAAAAGAAGAGCATGTGCGTTGCACGGATCCAAGGGTGAGCTATAGATCCTTGCCATCCGAAAGCTCGTCCCGCCACAAAGGAGCATCGAACAAACTCTACAAAAAAAGAAACAACTACATATCAATCCACCATACAATAATGCATTTTAATTAAAATAAGTAACCACAGACAAGAAAGATGAGTGACTTACAAGGCCACCGCATCCATACAATCGGTCGATCAATGCAGTGAGACCATGCCTCTCTGCATATCGAGTCTCTAGGCCGGTGGGATCGCCTTTGTAATAGAGTGCTACAAAGAAAACAAAATACAACTGTTAGAAACATGATTGCAAAAAAATAACCAAGCAGAACAAAAGAAAAACTTATAAAGTCCTTCAGATAAGTCATGTGGCCGCCTCTCCCAAGATGATGAACCACTCCTACCTCCAATCGTACCCTCAACGCCTCGTGCTGTTCTCTCCAATGTCCTAGAGAATCTATAGCCTCCTCCTTGAGTCAGTGCCAGTCATCTACATCTAGCCACTCGAGCTTTGAGGCCCCACTCTTAAGTGCCTTATGTGCATCCAATCATTTGTGTGACATGTACGCATGCATGCACTCCATCATCCAGCCTGTGGAAAACCTATCTGCTGCAATGGGTATTGGAAACTCCTCATGCAAGGATGCTACTATGTAGTCCTTGCTCCCCTCTGGTATATTCTTCCAATGATCCAAGACGTTGTGTTGAAAAACTTGTTGGCATAACTCTCTCATACAAGCCATCACCCTCCTCCCCTTATCATTCATGATGATGGCTCATGTCCTATCATCTATAAGGTATCCATACCTCTCTAGTGTATGCCTAAGATGTGTCATCTCCCACCTGCGACCACGCTCCTGGGCATATCCAGGAGACCCATGTACATCTGGTGTGCCTACAGGTATAGTATCTCTCGGAGTGGGTGTTACCTGCGGATGGCTAATAAGAAAAGCTTGAGTAACTGGAGTAGACGTCTCCACAGGTGTGCTAAATCCCATAGGTAATGCAACTCTAGCAGAACGACGAGACGGAGACACTGTGTTGGTACCTCCACAACAACCACTTGAGCTACGCTCTCTTGAACCTGCATGAGAGCGAGGAGTAGCACCTGTATCTCGAGCCGATCGCGGGCTCACTATATCTATATCTCCTCATCATCCCCTAGAACCACTCTCCCTGTCCGGCCCAAGTCTGGAGCGTCGACCTCATCTACTGGAAACTGAAGCATCAGAGCGCACTGAAGTAGATCTAACAGAATGGCCTGATGGTGTCCAAGACAGCTCATGGTCCGCCATATCTCTGAATCGAGCAATCTGATCTAGAGACATACGTGTGAAGATCTCCTATAGCTCCTCGTTGCTCATCCCTTGACTCATCGTGCTGATCTAAATATCCACAAAGGTCACCTGCACAAACAAAAATTAATGTTAGCATAATCAATATAAATCAAGCAAAGCACGATAATATAAATATTTAAAAAATGATCTTACTTAAAACACATATCCTATGTACCCTTATAAGCGATTTGTCAACAAATTGAGTAGGTGAATGCTCCAAGTATGAAGTACCCTATGGTCCCATGTCAATCTCTTAACACAACTCTGCATACACTGGAAGGTCAATAGATAGGTCACCACAAAAGGATCAGTCCACCTCATTCTCAAAGAATTCTTAAACTCCTGTATTTCCATCATTGTTACCCGGTTTTGGCTCCTCTACATATTTCAAAATTTTGGCAACCTCCACCCCTTGCAATATCGACCCCTCTATTTGCATATTGTTCTCATCTACGCTAGGAACATTGCTTTGATCATATACTCTCGCACTTCAGGAAGCTAAAGATATAATATACCACCATCGAGGTTGTCGGGGGTTTGGATAGAAAATTACCTATTCAAAATCACATACAAGAGAGATTTAACTTTTGTGACATGTACCATGTTGTAATAAAATTTAAAACAACATGAGTTCATGCACCTATTCACAATGGGCCAACAATACAAACATGTCGCACAAATCCATCCATCTTTTTTCGAAATCTATTTCGAGAAATCTAGATGGACCTTGTCAAGGGCGGACCCGTCGACCATCGCGCTTCCTCATATCTTCCACCGTGACCCCCTTCTCCCACAAAATCTTAAGCTCATCGACTAATGGACGAGATACACATTCATATTTTTGACTTTGTAGTGGCTGGGAATGAGCAAGCTAAGGATGAGGTATCCTTTCTTCAAAGAATGCCATGGAGGGATGTTGTAGTTGACAAGGACTACAGGCCACACACTGTAAGAAGTTGAGCGCAGACCGAATGGGTTCACACCATCCATAGTAAGACCGAGCCAAAGATTCCTTAGCTCTCAGGAAAAGCCTGGAAAGGTAGAGTCAATGTGGCTCCATACGTGTGAATCCGTTGATATTTGTTGAACTCCATCTGTGGAGCTATTCTATGCAAGCCACATTGTCAAGCTCGCCATGCTAGACATATGAAACATGTGATTTATGTGGGGGATAAGCGAAAACTAAGAACTTTTTGAGGGATGGTTTTCCCTTGCAAGTCCTGTCAATACCTGTAAGCACTACACTTTGGACATATCTCAATAGTCTTGTATTCTCCTTGAAATAGTATGCAATGGTTGATACATGCATGGATGTTGTTGTAGTCCATGCCAAGCTTTCGTAAAACATGTCACACATAATCACGAGACTCAAGCATGGTATTTGCAAGTTGTAATATATGATACTTCAGTCACGTGAAAAAAAATCACAAAAAACCTTTAAAAAGCACAATTTTTTTAAATGATAGTGCCAAAAAGAAATCAACGAAGCGTATGTACAAGGTACTTGAACAACTTGGTCACACTTGCATCTCTCCATCTGTATTTTCCTTGCACACTTAGGAGTGCAAGCAGTGTCTTCAGGTGAGATACTCAGCACCCATCATATAATGGTATGGATGCTTTCTCTCCAAGTGGATCAGACGTCTCGACATCCATGGGCATCAATGCATCGATCATTGCCTCCATCTCAAGCTCCAAGATTGTAGGAAAGTCTGGAAGGCTGCATGTCTCCTCTAATATTGAAGGTATAGATTGGGTAGTACCTTCCAAGTGGTACTACCTTCCAAGTGGTGGATTGGCTCTTCTAATATTGAAGGTATAGATTGGGTAGTACCTTCCAAGTGGTGGATTGGCTCAAGTACTCCATCCATCACACGCCCACTAACTCTTCTAACTGGCCGCAAAGTGTGCACTCCTCCTTGGAATGAGACATCACCTCCATGTCATAATTTGTCGGCCACATCCAATGTTTTTGTATATGATATTCAATTAGTTTGTAAATACAATGCATGATTGATATACACTTTTCTTACCGTTTTCTCAAAATCTGTGATCGCCTGATCAATGATCTTTGATTGAAACTCATCGAAGCATCATACATGTTCTATAGACAATCAATGTTTTTGTCTCATTGCTAGCTTACATTGAGAGCAACGACATGGGACATGCTGATTACGATACACCTCGCGATCTTGAACATCATGGCCTTCATCGTTTTTCATTTGGTCTACATTATAACAAACAATTTATTTTTGTTATCATTCTTTTTTTCTTTCTTAAATTGTTTGAGAAGGGATTTCTTCTCTTGTAACTCAACAAAATTAATGTATGTAAAGTCTCCATCCACCTACCGGACCTACAGTATGTAAAGTCTAATATGCTATGCATGGGGATGAGAGAGTAGCAACGTTATGTCGAAGTGTTTCCCGTCCCGTGGTATTGCACCGGACCTCGCCACCTTTTTTCCTTTGTATGGGAATGAGAGAGTAGCAACATTATGTCGAAATGTTTCCCGTCCCATGGTATTGCACTGGACCTTGCCACCTTTTTTCCTTTGTATGCACCTTTAACAAAACCTCTCTCTCTCTCTCTCTCTCTCTCTCTCTCTCTCTCTCTCTCTCTCTCTCTCTCTTCTACTACTACTGCTGCTGCTGCTACTACTACTACTACTCGCCTTCCTGAAGCATTGAACACACCCAAGATTCACCCTAAACAAAACCTCTCTCTCTCTACTACTACCACTACTACTACTAATACTCGCCCTCTCTCTCTCTCTCTCTCTCTCTCTCTCTCTCTCTCTCTCTCTCTCTCTCTCTCTCTCTCTCTCTCTCTCTCTCTCTCTCTCTCATTGTACTACTACCACCACCACCACTACTATTACCACCACCATTACCACCACTATTACTACTACTACAAATAAGAAAAGAAGAAGTTAAAGAACAATATCTTACCCTCTCTTTGTTTTTTATCCATTCATTCTCCTCTCTCCCTCCCTCTCTCTCTTTCTCTCTTTCTTTATTATGTTTCATGTTTATTCCCTCTCTCTCTCTCTCGTTCCTTCTTTCTTTTTCTCCCCTCTCTCATTTCCTTTAACAAAACATCTCTCTCTCTCTACTACTACTAAGAAAAGAAGAAGGAAAAAAAAACAATAACAACAACAACAACTACTATTACTACTACTACAAACAAGAAAAGAAGAAATTAAAGAACTACTACTACTATTACTACTACTACAAACAAGAAAAGAAGAAATTAAAGAACAAGATCTTACCCTCTCTTTGTTTTTTATCCATTCATTCTCCTCTCTCCCTCCTTCCCTCTCTCTTTCTCTCTTTCTTTATTATGTTTCATGTTTTTTCCCTCTCTCTCTCGTTTCTTCTTTCTTTTTATCTCTTCCTCTCCCTTTCTCATTTCCTCTCCCTCTCTCATTTTCTCTCTTTCTCCCTCAGTACACATCATTTTTAACAAAAACAAGCAAAAGAAAATGAGAAAAAACAAAAACAAACCAAGAGGGAACAATACACTCATTGCAAATGCCCGAGGATGGATTCGACGCCTCCTCTTTGCCCTCCGTGCACTTCCTCCTCTTCTTTGCAACTGATGGCAACGGCAGTGAGAAGCTCTCCTTCTCCCTCTTTCTCTCTTTCTCTCCCTCTCCCTCTCAAATACAAGATGCAGTTCGCTCTCCCTTTCGCTCCCTCTTTCGTGCAAAATGCTGCGCTCGGGTTTCGGCCCGCTTTTTTCACTTGAGTACCATCGCTATTTGCGTTGGTATTTGAGTACCGACGCAAATAGCGATGCCGCTAATTTTCATCGGAAATGGTCATTGCTATACTCCTATATCCTTGTAGTGAATGAAAGCTTTATGTCGTTTGAACTATCTTCCACTTTTAGTCTTTTTAAATATTGGTTTTTTTGAGCCGTTTCTTGTATGGTAAACAAACAAAATTTTCTCATAAGGAAGGTGATGATACTAAAATATCAGAGTGCTTGGATTTAGTTGATAGTTATTAGTGTGGGTCTATGCCTATGCTCTCATTGGGTGGAGCTTCATATTTTATTACTTTCATAGATGATGCCACTAGGAATATTTGGGCTCACCCTCTTTGCAAAAAGAGTGATGTGCTAGATGTCAAGAAAAAGTTTTAGTGCTTAATAATGCTAGTGAATACACTTCTCATGTTTTAACGAACTTTTATGATAGCCATGGTATTAGTTAACAACTCCTTAAAATCTTGTCCAAATTATGTGGCTAAAAAGATAGTATGCTTTCTAAAGCTAGTCTCAATGATTGGGTTTGGATGGGTTTGGATTGAGTTTGGATTGAAGCTTTAAAGATGATAGTGCATTAGATTAATAAGTCTCCTAGTAAGTCATTGGATGGAAACATTCTAGAGGAGTTATGGTCTAGAAATAGGCCTTGTTATGATTACTTACATGTATTTGGGTGTGAAGCATTTATGCATGTATTTAAGAACAAAGTAGAGTTTTGTTTTTTTATTTGATATCGAAAACAAGGAGAAATGGCCTATTTCTTATCGTATTATGAGATTAGGAAGGTAGTTCACAACCATGATGTCATTTTTAATGAGGATAAGATACATAGGCAACTTGCTAAAACATTAGAGATCCACACGACAATATTCCAGGAGGATGGATATCCATCACGTAAGTAATATGTATAGCATGTTACACATGATATAGTTCTTGGATTAGCCATCTAATACTGAGGTGGAACTACCATATGTAGGTGGAAATAATCATGTTTTATAGGATAGATAGGTGGGAGAAGCCTACAATCTATCGAGCCATCTAATACTGAGGTAGAACTACCATATGTAGGTGGAAATAATCATGTTTTATAGGATAGATAGGTGGGAGAAGCCTACAATCTATCGAGCCAATTATAGAATGTCTAAGAGGATTTCTAGATAGTTAGAT
The DNA here is from genome assembly GCF_053477565.2 of Lygodium microphyllum. Classification (NCBI taxonomy): domain Eukaryota; kingdom Viridiplantae; phylum Streptophyta; class Polypodiopsida; order Schizaeales; family Lygodiaceae; genus Lygodium; species Lygodium microphyllum. The sequence goes on along the minus strand of NC_141141.1, from coordinate 45,361,478 downwards.
AAATATACTCCATCTCTAGATAGCCACTTTTATGAAAACCTAAGAGGGTTTCCAGATAGCTAGATAGATACGCTTTGTCTCTAGAGTATATCATGGTTATAAATTGTGATGAGCCTTCTTGTTATGCTAATGTGATGACTAGGGATGGTAATCATAAGCAAAAGAAGGATATGCAATTAAATATGTACTCTTTGGTGAAATTTTCTACTTGAGAGTCAATTCCTTTGCCTAAGGGCAAGCATGCACTACCAAGCAAATGGGTCTACATGTTGAAGGTATCTCCATCTTGCCTATATGACACTAGGAAGGCTATGGTGGATGGTAGCCTTATGATTTCGATTATCTATGTGGATGACATGATGATTGGTCTCAAGAATCGGTGCTACATTGCATCCATATTTGAAACTAATAGATATCCCCAAGTTGATTGAGCAAATGATGAAAATGGCCAAGTTTCCTTATGCATCCACATTTGGTAGCTTGATACGTACCATGATTGCTACACATCTAGACATTATCTATGCATTGGGAGTGGTTAGTAGGTATTTGGAAAACCCTAGAAAGAAGAATTGGAAGATAGCAAAGAGTATCATGAGATACTTGAACAGCACTATAGGTATGTGCATATGCTTCAAAAGGAAGGATACACATGTGCTTGATATTTAGATGCTGATTTTACAGGAGTGTAGACTTTAGAAGGTCTGCTATAGGTTTTATCTTCACTTTCACAAGTTGTGCAATATATTTTGTCTATCAATTCTATCCATGAATATCTTTATCTACAATTGAGGATAATTATCTTGCAACCGTTGAGGCCTATAAGAAAGATATTTGGCTTACTCATCCAATGGGAGACTTGTGTATTGTAGAAGTGATGCCCATATTTCATTATGATAGTTAGAATGCCATTTAGTTGTGGCATAGAACCTTGTCTTTCACATAAACACAATGCATATTCAGGTGAACTATCACTTCATCAGGGAGGTTCTTGAGGAAACGTTCATTGAGATTATCGAGGTCCATATAGATGATAGCCATATAGATCTTCTCATATAAAGAGTTTACCTTAGAGGATTTTGGATATTGTAGAGTGGTAATGGGAATTGGATATTACTTTCTCATTCTTCTTCTATTTCCATAAAGGTATAGACCTTTAAATGGGAGGTTGTTGGGGTCAAGGCCAACAATCAATAGCCGAGTGAGCATCCCTTATATAAATACACATTGTACAATCATATGTAAGTGATAAAGAATAAGAGTACCATCCATTATACCCACTAGACTCTCTTGTGTGCTTCTCTCTCTCTCTCAACCCTCTTGCACTCCATAGCTTTGACTCTACATCCTACCATTACTTTCCTTTCAAATTAGAGATGTACAAAATGTAAGATAGCCCATATGTACATTAGCTAGTGCAAGAAGAAAGCATCCACAAGTAAGTTCATATTACCTTGTTCTCTAGTAAATCTATGTGGATTAGAAATGATAATTAAGGATCCAACTATAACTCCTTTGAATGCATCATGAGAGATAATTATAAGATGAAAAGGGTTAGCCTACTTGGTCCATCTTTGATGGGGTTGTCTCAACCATGGGTAAGAAGAATTGAGGAAGAATCCAAAGAAAAGATCTAAAAGAAATACTTCAAATAAGGTTAATTGAAAGCTAATAATGATACAACTCAATTCCTTGTACTAATAAAGATTAATGTGGGAGGTGGCACCAAACATCCTCTATCAAAAATAAAAAATATTTCCAAGGTGGGAGATTATCTTGACCTAGACCATTTGACTCAAAGTTGGATGAGGTGAAAGAGTGGAACAAAGAATAGGATCAAATTCAAACCTTTATCTAAGGAGATGCTAAGTAGTGTGCATGTGCTTTTGCGAGCATGTGGAGGACCCTCTTAAACATAGAGAAGAAAATCAAGTCCTTGTATTAATAAATATTAATGCAAGAGGTGGTACCAAACCTCCTCCATCAACATCCAAAAATATTGCCAATGTAGGAGATTAGCTTGACCTAGAGCATTGACTCAAAGTTATTTGAAAAGGTGAAAAAGCGGGTCGAAGGCAATAGGATTGAATTCAAACATTTAGCTAAGGAGATGACAAGTAGTGTGCACATGCTTTTGTGAGCATGTGGACGACCCCCTCAAGCATAGAGTATAAACTCTTAAAATACTAGAACCCATCCCTCAAGGCTAAGAAGATCCACATTATTTACTTAGATGTCAATAATAACTTTTGAAATGCATTCAATACATTAGTCTTCTTGCGAAGCCTTATGATCTCAATTCTTTATCTGGATGACATGTTGATTGTTGGAAAGTTGGTTATGGATGTGGATTCTTTAAAGGAAAGGTTGCATGAAACCTTTGACATGAAGGACTTTGGGAATGCCAATCACATTCTTGGTATGCACATTATGTGAGATCAAGACAAAATGATACTCTATTTTCTCAAAAGGAATACATTGGTAAGGTATTGGAGTGTCTCAATATGGAGAGGGGGAAAGCTATCAATGTTCCATTGCCTCCATATTTGAAACTTAGCCAAAAGGACCAGACAACCAAAAGGCTAAAATGGTCAAGGTTCCTTATGCATCTGTAGTTGATATCTTGATGCACACCATGGTTGTTACACATCCATACATTGCCTATGCAATGAAAGTGGTTAGCTAGAATATGGCAAACCCTAGCAAGAAGAATTGGCAGGTAGTAAGACATATCATGCGATACATGAATGACACTAGATCCATGTGCATATTCTTTGGAAAGAAGGATGTGTTTGTTCTTGGATATGTAGATGTTGACTTTACAAGGAGTGTAGACTTTAAGAGATATATTACAAGTTCTGTCTTCACTTTCACAAGAGTTAAACTCTCTTTGGTCTCTACATTACTACCATATATGACTTTATTTACCACTCAGACAAAGTATGTTGTAGCCACTAAGGCTTGCAAGGAAGCTATATGGCTAGCTTGTCTTATCAGAGACTTGGGGCATTGCAAGAGAGGTGCCTACATTGAAGTGTGTTTACTTTAACCCTATCTCTCATGCAAAGATAAATCATGTCAAGGTACAATATCACTTTCTTAGGAAATTTCTTGAGGACAAGTACATTGAGCTTAAGCCTAATGATAACCTTATAGATCTTCTCATGAAAAGTTTGCCTTTTAAGCTCTTTGCATTTTGGAAAGTGCCAATGGACATTGGATAATATCTTCACTTTGTTCTTATACTCCCACAAAGGCAAATTGGCCTTTAAGTGGGAGGTTGTTAGGGTAAATTCCAATGGCCTATAATGAGCAAGCACCCCTTGCATAGATACCTTTGACTGTGACACCTTCATCTAGTCCAAGAAACTCATCAAACTCAATCCCAACAAACCAACCATATCCTCCACATGGGAGCCATAACATCATCAACTTATTCCTTCTTCACACAAATGGCCCATCCTGGAACAATTTTCAATTCCCTTTGAACTTTTAACCACCAAAGTCAATTAGAGTCCCTCTCTAGAGAGCATTCATTTGACAGGTGCAAGAACTCCAATGCAATATCCTTCACAAGGGTGTGCTTCACTTATACATCTTCCTTGGGTTTTCTTTATGAGCTTCATGGTGTGGTTATTGTTGCTTTCCTATGTTGAGCATGATGTCATTTTTGTGTGTAAAATTGTTAGGGAGCCCTATCTTTTGCATGATGTGTGACTTTTTGTAACCTAGTCAAACATGTCCTAGTTGTGTGTTTCTCTATTGTGTGTTATTCCCTTCCTTATTCAATGGCAATTCAAAATATCAAAGAAGAAAGATGAAGATGAAGACATTTCCCATGAGCTGATTGTGGTTTTTCTTCAAAAGTGTTCATGATGCTTCACACTTTAAGGTGCGAGAAATGATGACCTAGAAATTTGTGCAAGTAAAGGCACACAAATATGCTCATCATGGAAATATCTCTTGTACAATGACACTTTTTTCAAAAAAATGTTGGGGTTAAAGGCGCCTCCACCTAGCCGCCCATGTATTACTATACTGATAGTACCTACCACTGCACACTGCATGTGGCGGGCGCTCGTCACACTCACTTATTCTTTATTCTTTTACTGATAGCTTGAATAAAGGAAGGCCCGGCCACATATTGTGGTTGTTGGAGTTCCCACTTTGAGTTTCTCTCTCTCTCTCTCTCTCTCTCTTGCTCTTGCTCTCCATCCGCCATAGCTCTCACTGCCAAGCTTCTTCCTCTTGGGTTCTACTTCCCTTTCAACTGGTATCAGAGCAAAGGCATTAGAGCTTGCCTGGCATTCTCTTTAGTTTGGATTTGAAAAGCTTCAACTCGAGCTTCAATGGCAGCCATGGCACCTTCATTTGTAGGTATGTTTTGATCTCCCGCCTCCTCCCCGATCTTCCCGGCCTTCATTTGGCACCTTGCAGGGCTGTATTGGAGTCCCCCTGATCATTGCCAAGTGCTCAATAGCACTATTGAAGACTCCCCAGCTCCTAGAAGCAATGATCACAAAATGCGGCATATTTTTAGGGGACTGGGCTGGTCCACTTCTGGCATTTCTAGCTCCTTCCCTGGCTTCCCAGCATTGTTTGCAAGCTTTCCGATCATCTTCAAACTCCCCGGAATTGGTTCTTGTCTCCCGGCAATCGATACGAGTGCTTCCACCTTCAGCCATTGCTGTATACATAGTCCCAGGACTGTCAAAAATAGGGCAGCACTTGATATTTGATGTTTGATGCTTCTTGGCATTGACTGTTTGATGCCTATTGATGCCCGGTGATGCCCGGATGTTATGGGATGTTATGTCTATGCTTTGGGACTGATTTGAAGCATATTTGGGCACCAATTGAGCTTCATTTGACAGTGAATATGCTATTGTAATACAGTGGGCTAAAGCTCACTTACTTGATGTATGCATTGGCTCTTGGACACGGGGTGCTTACCGACGATTTGAATGATCATACTGATGTATTTGGAGATTGTCAAATGCTTTGGTTCCGGAGTGCTTTTAAGCTTGGATCAGGCTTCGTCTTGGTCATCATTCACTGGCATTTGGATTGAGTTGGCATGCTTTGGACCAGTTTATGCCTATTGTCAGGATCAAAGCTCATAAACTATTATCAAAGGAGAATCAAAGTTAAAACCTTTTGTCTCATCCCAAAAGTGAAGGGTCTTTAGATCTTAGTCTACGTATGCAAAATATTTTCAAGAGAGGAGAGGAGGAGGTTTGTTAGGTGATTTGAGGCAATGGGTGGTTGTTTCTTGGTGTATCTCTTTCATGGAAGAAGAAAGTGAGAGTGAGGATGGTGATAATGACAAATCTTTTGTATGTCTTTCTTCTCTTATGTGTTTGAGAGCATTGTTTCTTGGTGAAGAAGAGAGTTTCTTTGCAAGTTTTGTAGCCAACAAGTGTACTTACAACCTCTTCGTAGCCAATCCGAAGGTTCATTATGTGTCGTGGCAAAGTGCTCTTCATGTGCCCACATAACTTTCTTACATTCTTTCTCTCTCAACCCTCTTGCACTCCATAGCTTTACCTCTCATCTCACAATTGCTTCCCTCTCATAGTGCATCTAGTTTCAATTTTACACACTCACATGCATGCGTCACTTTTTCATGTACTTAATTTTAAATTCATAACTTGCAGGAGAGTGAGCTTGACACAAAATGTACAATAGATGTTTAGGGATTCTAGATATTAAATTTAATTCCCTAAATTATCTTGGAGTGCCTACCACCTTTGAGGTATTTTTATCTTTTTGTAATTTGAAACACTTTTGAGGTGTGCTTGGTTGTGGTTGGTGTACTCCTAGGTGTCTTGGTGTTGCATTTTGACCTTACTTTTCTTCACCACTAATTTTAACAACAACTACTTTTTAGCTTTAGAGTTTTTTTTTGTTGCTTTTTACTTCTAAAGTGTCCTTAGGTAATTTTGGACTTCATATATACCTTGCTCTTTTATTTTGTTATTTATTGTGTGACTTGATTTTTTTTTTTGAAGGGCAACTAAAAATCCAAAGGTGTGATTGCATACCTCTTGACGTCTTGATCATTGTTATGATTTTGATTTTTTTTGTTTGCTCCATGCACACTCATTGCTTTTTGCTTTTACTTTTGTAGTTGTCCTTGAAAAGGGTTAACAATGTGCGAAGCTTTTGGATGTCAAGGAGGGACTAGCCCAAATGTTGTTGATCTAGGAATTCCATGACTGGTCTAAGGGAGATGTCCCCTTTGAATAGTGTAGTGTACTTTGATCAACTATGCTATAGACTCCACATCTGTATATGTAGTGCTCCTCATTCTCCATCTCCTTCAAGCACAATATGCAAATCCTCTCATCTCTAGGGATGTGGGTTGCTCTCCCTATCTTGATCTCTAGTTAGTGAGAATAAAGCATGAATTGGTCAATAGCTACTTACTTCTCATGTTGCATGTGTATGTCTAGGTAGTAAAACCATCTATCATGGTCTTTAGAAAGTGGTCCTTGTAGTATGCATCTTTGGGGGGAGGGATTGTTAAGGTAAGATCCACTTATACTATACATATAGCTAAAAGAGATTGTGTCTCCTCACAACTAGTTTCCTCTGTGTGTGTGGGGGGTGGAAGGGGTGTTTGGGTCATATTGTGTCTCATAACTACTTATGCATACCATGAGCTCCCATATCCTACATGTGCTAGTTGCCTAGAAGCCTCATATCTCTCCTACGACTCTATTTGGATTCATATCTAGCACTACATGTATGAAGTTGATGGTTGGAAAATGCCTTCATCATCATAAGAGATGTTGTTGTTGAGACTTCAAGCTCATGTGTGTGACCGATAGAGTCTTAGTTGTGTCTAGCTGTATTAGCAAGTGTGGGACATTAAATAAGTCGGTGACTTTATGCTATGTGTGAATGGTTTGTACACCTTAGAGTGTTGTATTCAATTTAGTTATATGGGTTATAGAATATGAAGAAAATGTGAGGAGAGTATACGACTCCTCTCTGTTGCTCCAACCCTTCTCTCTGTCTCTCTCTTGCAACATGGTATCAGAGCCATCTTGGATGGGCTCTCTACAGCTGAACAAGTGAAGAAGACCTGAAGACTGAAGAGATAGGATCTCTATGAAGAGGAGCAAGCTGCCATTGCTCATGCTGAGTAAGTATCAGGTCATTTGTGTTTCTCTATGCTATTCGAGTGTGCTAAGGTCATGTCTAAAGCATTTGGAGGCTTCATTAGCCACATTAGAGAGAGCATTGATCATCATTGGGCTGGAGATTTGCTTAATACACCTCCAGGCTACATCATGCGATTGCGCCTATTGCCAAAACGGTTCCCTATGACTACAAATCAATAAAGCAATCACTACTCAAGTGATCTACAACTTACATGCACACTTTGAAAGGTACTTGAAGGTCCTGACATGCAAATGCTTGATTTGGAGATGAGATATGAACTTTTTCTATAGGTATATAGACTTGGAACAAAGAATGAATTGCTGTAAATAGTGAATGTGCAACATACATTGGATCTTGGTTGAAGCATTGAAGCTATTTGACATGCATTCTTAGCTCCACTGAAGTACAGATACATCCTAGAAGACATATGTATTGTGGCTTATGCATTTGAGTTGCAATTTTTGGAAGAAAATACTTAGATCTAGAAGTATATGATAGGTTGAAAATTGTCATAAAATTGTGGACAGCAAGCATTCACTAGTCCTAAAGCATCACATAACATTGGTTAGCTTCTATCGAGTGTATGACATGGCATATGTCTGCTAAATGTCTAAAGGACTGAGATGAGCATTGAATGCTCATGAAAGCTAAAGTTTGGAGCTAGAAATAAATGCATTGACATTGTTTTGGCTGGTTACAAGTAGAGAATGCAATCCATGACATTGCTTCTTGAAGACAGAGTGTCTATGGTGGTATGTATGGTCATGTATTAACCCCGACACACTGAAGCAAATTTATGAAGTGATTTGAAGACATTTTGGAGCTGGATAAACCTTGTTTTGTTGAGTATTTGTTGACTGCAACTTGTGAACATGAGTTTTGACACTTGTACTTGTTGGTTATGCATTAATTTGTGCCCATATGGTCATATTTGGATTGTTACATGTACTAGCAAATGTCTATGAAGGTTTGAAGCATGTTGACATGTACACATCTCAGTTTTAGCTGTGAATCGGCTACTGGTCAATGATAGTTTACAGATTTCAAACTGCATGTATGTACTCTGACAGTAAAGTTGCATGAGACAGAGTTAAAGCAACTGCATGGCATTGACTAATATCCTACAGGTTATGCCACATCCTTGTAGATGGTTTTGAGATGTTGATGGGCTGAAATACTCTAGTTTTAGCAATGAATTTGTTGCAAAAAATTGTCATAAACAGTCAAAGACTGTAGTTAGTCAATTAGACTTGTTGGCTTTCAGGAGGTCAAGCAGAGACTAGATATTGTCTAGTACAATATGGCTAATGCAGATAGGACAAACAACATGACCCCGATAGTGGGGGAAAAGTTTGATAGTAATAATTATGCCATATGGAAGTTTCGCATGGAGAACTTCTTGATAGGTAAAGGATATTGGGACTTGGTGACAAGTGTTGAAGTTGAACCTGAAATTCCAGAGAGGATTTCTACAGCTGATCAAAGACAAGTGCACCGAGCTTAGTTGGAAAGAGCTCGCAAGGTGCTACACTTTTTATCTTTGTGTATCTCAGATGCTATGGTAATGTAGATCATGAACTATAAGTCACCATCAGATGCATGGAACATATTGATCAAGTATTATGGCACAACTACTAGTGCCAGGAATATATAGTTAAAGCAGAAATTCAACAACACGGAGAGAAAAGGAAAATCTATACATGATTATGTCACAGAGATTAAGACTATTGCGGATTAGCTGGCATCTATTGGCATACAAGTTGTGAATGAAGACATGGTTGCAGTGACATCAAATGATTTGGGATCTAAATATAAGTCATTTGATACTTCCATCTCTGTGCGGGCTGAAATGCTGGATTTCAATGAGCTGGTTGCATTGCTTATTCATGAGAAAGTTAAACTTGGCTTGGGTACAGGCTCTAGCAGTTCCAAGAGCAAGGATGATGTCTTTTATTCACATCAATGCAGGCGTGGTAGTCATGGTAGAGGTTATGACTCTGGTAGAGGAGGCCGGCAAAATGTATCTTATGGTCATAGTAACCAACAGGGTTCAAATGCAAGAGGAGGTGGAAATTTCAGAGGCAGGGGGAGATCTAGCCCAATAGGTAGAGGCTCCTAGCATCAAGAGCACCCATCTGAAAGTCCTAATAAGGATAAGGATTGCCACTACTGTCAAAAGTATGGTCATATTGCCAAGGACTGCTGGAAGAAGCAGGACAATCAAAGAGGCAAACAACACGGACATTATGCATTGTCCAGTCAGGTAGAAGATGCATCTGGGGATAGATTGTTTGCCATGACATATGTGAAAGACAGGGCTACTAAGAAGTCTCATGAGGATGCCGTTTGGTACATTGATTTGGGGGCATCGAATCATTATGACACCTCATGGTGATTGGTTTACAGATATGGTGCCTAAGAAGAATGGCTATGTATGGACAGGGGATGACACGTAGCATAACATAGAACATAAAGGCAAAGTACCTTTGATAATCCATGATGGCAGGAAGAAGAACTTACATGATATACTGCATGTCCCATCAATTACTAAGAATCTATTGTCTGTGGGTCAGATGATTGAGCAGAATTTGCAGGTCAGATTTACCAAGCATGGATGCTTCATTGAGGAGTTTGGTAATGGCTGCAAATTAATTGCTCACGGTCATGGGAATGTCAAGATGTTTACTCTTGATGCCACTTTGCCACATCTGAAATCAACAAAGTTTGCCCATGGCTCTGGCGGCACAGTTAGAGACTTGGAAATATGGCATAAGAGAGTGGGACATGTTAATCTTTAGTGGCTGCAAATGATGCATAAGAAACAGCTTGTGACAGGTTTACCCAAGTTTCAATATATAGATATTGGTCATATCTGCAATGCTTGCCAGTTTGGTAAACAGTCGAGGTTGCCATTTGTCAGGCATGTAAGAAACAATACGCGACCATTGTAGTTAGTTCACTTTGATGTGTGGGGGCTAGTAGCCCATAATGCATCCATGTGAGGCTCCAAGTACTATGTGACATTTATTGATTATTATAGTCGCTATACTTGGGTTTATATCTTGAAAATAAAGGACAATGTGTTTTCTATTTTTTAGCAGTTTAAAAAGCAAATTGAAAAGGAATTTGATTGCTACATCTCTTGCTTGAGATCTGACAGTGGTGGGGAGTATGTGTCAAATGAGTTTTTTGGCTGAAAATTGCATACATAGGCAGCTTACCTGTAGCTACACTCCTCAGCAAAATGGGATAGTTGAACGGAAGAACAGGGTATTGATGGAAGCTACTCGGGCAATGATGAATGAGAAGAGTATGCCACTTTATTATAGGGCTGAGGTTGTTATGACAACCATGTATATCTTGAATAGGACTCCCACTGTAGGTATTCAGGAGATGACACCATTTGAGAAATTGTATGGCTACAAGCCTGATGTCGGTCACATGAAAGTATTTGGAGGTCTTACTTATGTGCATATACCTGATGAGAAGAGGAAGAAGCTAGATCCGAAAGCACATAAGTGTATCTTTATTAGTTATTCGCAGGAGAAGAAGGCATACAAATGCTATGATCCCTCTACTCGGGATACATTAGTGAGCAGAGATGTCATCTTTGATGAGATGGCCTCTTGGTATGCATCACCGGCTGTAGTGCCATTAGATATGCCTTCTACACATGTATCTACAATTGATTCTCAGGAGAGTACTACATTGATAGGCCCTAGTGGTACGACAGTATCTCCATGGAGAGGGAGATTGCGGAGCTTTGGCTCACCATCCACTAACACCACTATGTCAATGAGGGGGAGATATGATGTGATGGACAGCAAAGGGAAAGAAAAAGTCCTCGAGGATGCATCTAGTATGATGACACTTGGCATGATGAATTTAGGCTATGACTGAGCTGATAGTCTAGACAATGAGCTTGGTATTCTGACTGTGTATACGCTTGGCACTAGGCAGAACATGTACATTCCGCCTCATGAGAGAGGGGAATCGAGTAGTGCACCATAGCTTAGACGCTCTCGCAGAGAGTCATGTACCCTATGGATAGGCTGACTTACAGTGGTTACTCTACGAAGCATTATGCTTACATGACAAAAGTGATGGAGGTCAAAGAACCTACTACATATGCTGAAGCAGTGATGGATAACAATTGGTGCACAGCTATAAATGGATGACGAAATATTTGCCTTGGTTGAAAATAGAACATGGGATCTTGTACCACTGCTAGAAGGAAAGAAGACCATTGGCTACAAATGGGTTTACAAGATTAAATGCAAGTCAGATGGTGGTGTAGAGAGGTACAAAGCTAGGTTTGTTGCTAAAGGATATGCTCAATAGTATGGGTTAGACTATGAGGAAACATTCAAACCTGTTGCCAAGATGGCAACCATAAGAACAATGATCGCATTGGCTACTGCTAAAGGCTATAAATTGCAGAAAATGGATGTGAAGAATGCTTTCCTCAATGGTGATTTAGCAGAGGATGTTTATATGGATTAGCCCGAAGGGTATATACACCCTGATTTTCAACATTATGTATGTAAGGTGAAAAAGGCATTGTATGGGCTGAAGCAGGCTCCAAGAGCCTAGCATCAAGTATTACCTGCAAAGTTTGGGATTTACTGTTGGTAGGGCTGATTACAGTCTGTTTACGAAAAAGACAGTCTGTTTACAAAGGCTTGGTAGTGTGGGTCATCTATGTTGATGACTTGATAATCACACGCGATGATGACTTTGGGATTTACTGTTGGCAGGGCTGATTACAGTCTGTTTACAAAGGCTTGGTAGTGTGGGTCATCTATGTTGATGACTTGATAATCACACGCGATGATGACTTGGGGATACAACATGTAACGCAGATGCTAAAATCTGAATTTGACATTAAAGACTTAGGTAAACTAAAGTATTTCTTGGGTATTGAGGTGATCAACATTGAGAATGGTTTATGGCTAATGCAAAAACACTATGCCATGGAAATGTTGAAGAAATATGGCATGGCTAAATGTAAACCATTGGATACACCCCTTGATCAAAATGTCAAGTTGGACATTAACACTGGAGTTGAAATTGATGATATGACTATGTATAGGCAGATGGTTGGTAGTATGATCTACTTGATTATCACTAGGCCGACTTGAGTTATGCAGTTGGGCTCATAAGTCAGTTCATGCAGAAGCCCAGAAAGCCACATTTGGATGCTGTTAGGCAGATTATGAGATATATTAAGTCCACTGTAGATTATGGGCTGTTTTGTGTGAAAGATAAGCCCTTGACACTAGTTGGATGCACATATGCAGATTGGGTAGGATACTCATATGATTGCAGATCTACAAGTGGTTATGCTTTTGGCTTTGGAAACGGAATGATCAGCTGGAGTAGCAAGAAGCAACCTATGGTTGCATTGTCTAGTACTGAGGCTAAGTACAGGGGTGCTACATTGGCAACATGTGAGATTGCATGGCTGTTCAAGCTTATGGCTAATTTGGACATACAGGCGGATGCTCTAGTGACCTTGTTATGCGACAATCTTAGTGGTGTACTCTTGGCAACGAATCCAGTATATCATGCTAGGACTAAACACATTGAGGTACACTACCACTTTATCAGAGAGATGGTTCTTGCAGGGAAAGAAGACCTTATGCATGTGAAGACTGATGAACAGGTTGTAGATATCTTTACCAAGTCTTTGGGTAAACATAAGTTCAGCCGATTTTGACAGCTACTTGGTGTACAAGTTTTATCTTGAGCTTGAGGGGGAGTGTTGAGACTTGAAGCTCGTGTGTGTGACCGACAGAGTCTTAGCTATGCCCAGCTGTATCAACAGGTGTGGGACATTAAATAAGTCAGTGACTTTAGGCTGTGTGAACGGTCTGTAGATCTTAGAGTATTGTATTCACTTTAGTTATATGGGTTATGGAATATGAAGAAAATGTGAGGAGAGTATACGGCTCCTCCCTGTTGCTCCAACCCTTCTCTTTGTCTCTCTCTTTCAATAGTTGTAAACTGTGCTCTAATACTCTCATGTGGTACTGATGGTTTACTACATATCATCATGAGAACACGATAATATATGGTTTCTCAATCTATTCCCCATGGATGCAGCCAAAATAGGGGTCCAAATAGGTGCTCCATACATCATGGCTGGTGTGAACAATGTGTCAAACAACCACCTTTGTGTAGGGGCTCATATAAATGTGTGGCACTATCTCTCCAATGTGGATAATGTTGCATATCCTCGAGTGAGCCAATCTCTAGCTACACATGGCATGGTGAATCTTCCAATGGATGTAGTAAATGTAACCCCCAAACATATATATGAGTTTAGTACATCTACTTCTCTTACTGCTAGGGTGAAAATAGACCTCCTTTGTATTGGGACTATTGTGTGAAAGATTAGGATCTTGCTTTTCCTAAGATTAATAGTCAACCCCCTCTATGTGAAATACCATATGGAGCATGAAGATGCCATTGTAGACCCTCTTATGACTCAGAGACCATGATGATATCATTAGCATAAAGCATAATCAAGACCAATGCACTTGTTATATCCACCTTGTTGTTGTCACCTTGTGTGATGTGGTCCAATTCTAATGATGTGGAGCATCCAAAAAGTGTAGGAGAGAGAGGACAACCCTCAATTCACATTGACAATGGAATATCACGTCTGAAAGCCCTCCTAGGCATTTGACTTGACCCATTACCCTCTCATATAGTAGTGCATAGATGTCCCAAAACATATTTGATGGAATCCCAAGTGTTTGAAGAGTTTGTAATAATCTATCCCATGGGATTACATCAAATGCTTTGTGGATGTCCATGGAGTAGTAGTAAGCCTCTTCCTAGATTTTGCTTGCTTGATCATACTACTCAAGATGAAGATGTGATTTGTGTAGAGAATCCCCATCTAAATATACTTCCCATCCTCGCTCTACATAGGGGGTCAACTTTGCCTCCATCATTGCTCCATAGATATTGGTGATGTGTGCCCCACCATAATGGTCTTGTAGTTGCCTAGATGTAGAAGTTATCAAAATTGTGGATAGGTGCAATGGTCTCCATGGTCCACTCATCTAGGAAGCCCTCTGCTTAGTGCCTCATCAAACATGAACACAAGGAGGGGGACCAAAATATCCATTGCATAATTAAAGCACTCACCTTGTATACATGTACAGTCTATTGATTGTCCATGAGAGAGAGAGAGAGAGAGAGAGAGAGAGAGAGAGAGAGAGAGAGAGAGAGAGAGAGAGAGAGAGAGAGAGAGAGAGAGAGAGAGAGAGAGAGAGAGAGAGAGAGAGAGAGAGAGAGAGAGAGAGAGAGAGAGAGAGAGAGATGTGATGAACTAAGTGTTAGTGTCTAGCAAACTAGAACTGCTGAAATAAGATAATTGACCCAATCAATATAGAAACTTTACACTGACACATGCTAGCAATATGTTAATATTGAGCACCAATACAACTTGGCAATAAGATAATTGGATTGTTGATGAATAGAACTATTGCGGGTTTCTTCTCATGGTAACTAGGTCTAGTGAGGATACATTAGCTCCCTAAAATGGGAAATTGGATGTGAATGTTTGTGGTAGATGTTCTAACCCCATCAAGAGATGTTTATATGTTAGTTGGGCTAATTTATGACATGGTATGTGGTAAACATCATTAATGTGAGTTGGTGACATGATTAATGCACTTTATTACATTTCATCATGTTCTTTAAAACCCATGTGCTAGAAATAATAAAAGGTACCTACATGTTGCTACCTTGTAGCATGAGTCCATCATGAAGACAATTTATTTGACAATATCTTGACTCTCTTCCAAAGAGGTATGCAGACATCTCCCTTGCATGAGAACTTGAAAGTAGATAGTTTGCAAGTTTGGGACTCTTTAAGCAAAGTTGCTAAAAAGTCAAAGGGTTCGCATTCTCCATGTGTGTGTTCAATGCACTACCTAAGCTAGACATTTGGGATGTGACTTAGATGTTTTGTAGTCAATCTACCTAAAAACACAATGTAAAAACCTTTGACATCTTTTGAAACATATCTCAAGCTAAGAAGTTGCAAAAGTGAAAATCCTCCAAATTTGATGCTCTATCCAATGGCCAATTATAAAAGAGTAAAAGCAAGTATACACAATATAAAGTTTATATTTTATATGGAAGTATACTCCTTGAAAGAATGCGGGGTTTGTTGGCTCCATAATCACATAAAACTCTACAACTTTAAACCATTTACATTTTGAGCTTGAGGGTAGTTGCTTGTAACATTGTTACTTGTGAGAATTGGTCCAATTGATTACTTGGTCCATACTACTAATGAAAAAGTATGGAAACGGAGTAGTTGTGTAACATTAGAAGCTCCTTGCACACATATCATACTAGGTAGTTCCTTTGAACTTCCTTACACAACATACCATCATGGATCTCTTTTGATACTAGCATTCCATATATTGCCTTTGTATCACATATTTGTTCTTACATTGGCATTCCTTTCCTAATATCAAGGCTAGCCATTGCATTCAATTCTCTCTTTTTCAAAATGAAAAGGAAACTTTAATCCCGTTTTTGCAATGGTTAAGGCTAGTGACAATGTTAAAAGTTTAATTTGGTATTAGCCTCTATACAAGGAAGTTCCAGAGAAATTATCGACGACCTCGTTGTTTCGTACCACATTGCTTTGGCCCTTGTGATTACATAATCTTTCTGGAGTAGTAAGGATTACCTTCCCTTGTTGCTTTGGCCTTTGTGATTACGTAATCTTTCTTGAGTGGCAAGGATTACCTTCCTTTGCGATCGACATCACTTGGCTTTAAAACCCAAATAGAAAGGTAGATTTGAGATTATTTGTTACTAACATCACGTGGCTTGAAAACCAAAGGACGTATAGATTTGAGGTGATTGGTGCGAAACCGAACCTTATTAACTTGAGGGTAGCTCAACCCGACGGACAAGATGGTGTGACGACACATCGGGTGCTCCCGGCCGGTTCCGGGTTTTGAACCAGAGACCTTGTCGGAGGAGAAAGTATCGTTGCTGGAGTATAAAGTAAAGTATTCTTTCTACCTGCCCCTCCAAAGAAAAGGGGAAGGAAAATGGCTTCAATGTCATTATCTGCTGCACCACCAACTCGCCCAACCGGCAACAGTGCTGCCATCTCTTCCTCCTTCTGGCTGTCTCCTTCTTTCTGTTCTCCCAAGCAGAGTTGGCTACTCTACTCCCAACGTACAAGAAGCCGCGTGTCCTCCTCCATTGTGGCAAGCACTCAGACTGTTCTGGTGACAGGAGCCGGTGGAAGAACTGGCAAGTCATCCTCTTACTGGTTCATTTCATTAGGGCTTTTTAATGGAAGTTTGGGTTTTTGGCTTGCACAGCCACTTGTCTAAACGAACACATGTATATCTAAGGGTCCATTGGCTGGCGATTATAGATGTATCCAGTTAATATGTCATATATCTGACCTAAACCATGGTTGTCCAAACTCCATTTGCCACCGCACATCGTGACATAGTCAGTATTGAAATACAGGTTTTGCGCAGTCATCTACCCCTTGGTCCAAAAATGCAGGCGATTGCACAAACTTTCTCGTTGAACTACAGACCACTAGAACACAGACACAACATTCCAACACATATCCAAAACTTCAACTCTGTTGAGCTTACAGGTTCAATTGCCTTATTCAGCAACCAAAAGAGACATAACTTGAGATCCTCTAAGTCCCAATCATGATGTAATTTACAGAGTTTGCAGGAATGCACAGGTTATGATGAACCCCATAATTTTTGCTATTCTGAGGCCTAAGCCGTGGCTGGGGCACCGATAAACTTGACCTAGAAATTGGCAGGACAGTATGAGGTCAACATCTCTGTAGGACAGTGTGGGTTCAAGATGTTTGAGCATCTAATGGATGTCTCATTTTGATGTTTGCAAGAGCATGAGTGACTCAGCTTTCGGCATGAGCATATCATGCAAAGACAACTCAGAATAGATGAAACTGAGCAGAGTTGACATCATAAAAGAGGCAAAGTGGTTTGTCACGCAGTGTGCTGTACATAGTGAGCTAAAGTTGCCCGTGGTCCCCTTCTTGAAGTGCTCCTTGGAAAATATTGAAGTTAGTTGACACTGCAGGCATTTTGGATTAACAAATTCCATTTATATATAAGACATATTCTGTGACCCTTTTGAGGCATAGCGGGCCAGGAAGTTACTTACCCTTGACATCCTCCTAACTCTATCTTGCTTGAGACTAGAAACACTGAATTGACTGAACCCTAAATTGTACGAACTACTTCTTAGTTTTTTCAAGTCTTAGTTTGACTTTGAAGGTTAATTGATGAATGCTAATACAAGTTGGTAGTGTGTTTTCTCAACAATCTGTGTGTGAAGGATAATAAAGGTTATTGATGTATTTGGAGTTTCAGGTGAGAATTTGTATCTTGTGGCTGTCAGCTTATATGCTAAAGTTTATTCATTCTGTCTGCCTGAAAATTTGCACTTCTATAGGTCGAATTGCTTACACAAAATTGAAGCAAAGGCCAGACCAGTTTGCAGCTAGAGGACTAGTACGCACGAAAGAAGGCAAGGAGGAAATTGGTGGTGCTGAGGATGTGTTTATTGGGGATATTACCAAGCCAGAAAGCCTTATTCCAGCCTTTGCAGACATTGATGCCTTAATCATTCTGACTAGTGCAGTGCCAAAGATGAAGCCTGGTTTTGATCCAAGCAAGGGTGGCCGGCCAGAATTCTTTTTTGAAGATGGGGCATATCCTGAGCAGGTGTAGTTCATGTAAAACACCTAAAAAGGGGAAAAAGAAAGCAAGCTCCTTAGTTTGCATCTATACAAGTTGAGATTTTCAACTGATATGCGCATGTAGAAAAATTTCAATCAGCAAAAGGTCATAGGTGTATTATCTTTATCTTATTGACATAGGGGCTCACATAATGTTCTCTCTGCAGAGCTGGCTCATAAGTCAGGTACTATAAATTATTTTGGGTCAAAAATGAGTGCTGATGCTGCTTTTGAGGGGGTACAAAGTGATACAAGGCCATTCTTAGACAAGCTGAAAACGACTATTCAAAATACACTGATAAGATTGGCTTTCTAGTTGCACCTTTGGAGACATGTGATGTGCTGATGGGAATGCCTTGCAAATTAACACTATGATTTGCAATCTCATTTTGATTATCATCTCAAAACTGTCCAATGTACTCACTATATCAAGCCTTTTGTAGTCACAGCTAGTACTGAAGTGTAAGACTATCCCACTTGGTTTATGTAAACGGTCAAAACAATCTATAAGCTATTTCATGGAAGCAAATGTTAGAGCTCATCTCCTGGATGAGCTGGCAGGTTGAGTGGGCATGTTAGCAGATTAGTCAGCTCATGAGTGAGTGTGGGTGTACCATGCATGCTACTTTGTGCCCTAGGCATCATGCTCATTCTACCGCACATGGGGTTTTGCACTCCAGTTGCCATACCCAGATACATTGGGCCTTGCATTCTATGCATTTGTTGCTGAATGCTTCATTTAACTATTGGAGTGTTGCCCTTGCTGCCTACAGTCATCCTCTTGCTGGGTGAATTGTTTACAACTGCTGACTGCCTGATTTGAGCACTCCAGCAGTTGGTCATTATCGTCTCCTACCTGCATTTAGAGTTTCCAGCTACCACCTGCCTGGTAGAGCACATCTGCAACTGTTAATGACCAGTCATACCTGCATTTTCGGCAATTAACTGCTGCCTAGTCGTGGAGAAGACATTTTCTGCTGTTGATTTCATTCCCAGCCCTGCACTTTTCATCCTAGTGTTGATAAGAGTAGCTGATTACCTGTGGCTTGCTGCCCAGCAGTCTACTTCGCTGCCGCCTTGAGTTTTCAGCTCTCTCGGGACAGGTGGCATCGTCTTCATCTATGCTGATCTGCGTTTTCAGTCAGCTGGTTACTCATACTGCTGCCACCTACATGCTAACATCATCAGAGACAGCCTGCTGTGTTTTGGGATCCGTTCAAGGTATGACACTCTCTTGGAGTTGTCATCAGTGTCTCCAATTCTCTAGCTCACCTCATCTAAGGTCCACCTGAGACAGAGAGGTTTGAGGCCCATTGTATCTATTCATTCGCTCATTCATTCATCATCCCGAGTTCTTCTTGAGCCCTGCTGCTCTCACGTTTTTTGTCGTACATTTTGAATTCTCGATCTCTGCTAAAGCATTTCTTTACAACCATGGTGAAGGTTGTGGTCATTGTCGTTCTTTTTCAGCATGGAAACTCAGGATCTACTGGTTCTACCTAGGCTGGAGCCTTGAATTTTAGCCTTGCCTTGGTGGCTGCACCTTTGAATCTTGTCCAGCAAGGCGACATCTCTCTCTCTCTCTCTCTCTCTCTGCCTAGGATTAGGCATGCCTTCACATTCTTACTAGCATGGAGATGGAGTTATTAGTCATGTGAGGTGTTGACCTCGCTGGTAGGATCACCCTTTGTAAGTGATCCAATCAGAACATTGTGTTTACAAAAAAAAAAGGTGTGTAAGTACATGCTTTTTAGTATGATTAACCAAACAATTTCACCTGATTCCTTGCTAGTCAACTATTATTTCTGTATCTTGTGTAATTCTCAAAATTCCACAGATGATACAAGCCTGGTTTCTAAATTATCTCTTTGCTGTATTCATAGCTTCAAACTCATTAGGGCATTCAAAAGCAAAACCGCCTACACTATTTTAGGTCAAACCTGTTACATAGTTATAGCTAGCATTTGGAAATCATGATACTGAGACCTGTTCATGCAGGTTGATTGGATTGGACAGAAGAGTCAAATAGATGCAGGTTGGCATTCAGTTATTCTGTGCTCAAATTTGTTTTGCTCAAGGATTATGTATTTGCTCTACTAAATCTGAATTGGTCATTGCAGCCAAAGAAGTTGGAGTGAAGCATATTGTTTTAGTAGGATCTATGGGGGGAACGAACGTCAGTAACCCTTTGAACTCCCTAGGCAATGGGAATATATTGGTGAGTAATTTTTTAGACCTTGACAGTCGAGATGGATTTGTCTTTTGTTGTGCTGAATTGTTCTCACATTGTTTTGAAACCAGGTCTGGAAGCGGAAAGCAGAACAATATCTTGTAGATTCTGGTGTGCCCTATACTATCATTAGGTACTTTAAGCCTTTCTAAATTCTTGTTGGTCTGCTTTGACTCACCGTATATCTACATCTCTCATGAAGATTCATAGGTGTGAACATATTGTAGCACTTATTAGGAAAGTTTCTCTTCTGTCTGTATTTGTCAGCTAATATCACATTGTGTCTCTTTCTCTGCTATCGACATGACTTGTTATACCCTAATATAGGTTCTTTTTTCTTCTTTTTTTTTGGGGGGTGGGGGGGGGTTCATCTTATTTGCATGTGATTGCTCATTTGAAAAACCAACAAATAATTTTGTGGGTTAGACCACTTGTTTCACTGCTGCTCTTGTTTATGTGTCCATATGCTTTTTGGATCACTTAGGTAACTCATATGATTGACTGAAATGCTCTGCATAAAGACTGCTTTTTTTGATTGGAGTGCTGTTCCAGTTCATGGCCTGACCTTGGTATCCTCCAACATATCAATGTGGCAGAGCTGGTGGTTTGCGAGACTGGGAAGGTGGCATCAGGGAGCTTCTGACGGGAAAGGATGATGAATTACTAACTACAGATACCAGAACAATTGCCCGTGCAGATGTTGCAGAGGTCTGCATTCAGGTAAATATAGAGATCCTTAATCAGTTGTCAACGTGATCCAAGCACTCGGGTATTTTGTCTGTGTTTGGCTGTGAATGGTTGGTGCTGTTTGTTGTAGGCTTTGCTCATTGATGCGGCCAAGAATAAGGCTTTTGATTTGGCTTCTAAACCAGAGGGTGAAGGAACACCCACCAAAGATTTCAAGATGCTCTTCAGTCAAATCACCACCACTTTTTAGAGAATTACTGTCCTTTTTTCACCATGTTCTCATTTTTGTTATGAGCTGATTCGGTATCTTTGATGGTACATTATACCAAGTATTCTTTTCATCTGAAGAGGAGCATATAAAGGCTCTTAACAGTTTTGCCCCTTACACAAACATCTAGTCCTGTACTATGTATCCCTGTATAGTACCTTTTTATCCATGGATGAGCGACTCACCCTTTACTTGCTTAAAATGGGTATTTGTTTTTGCCCCATGCTGACAGAAGAGAACAATGCCAGCTTTGTGGCTATCATACTAAACTTATAATCCCTTATTTCATTCTAAGCTCATTCCCATGGATTGATTTTGATAAGACCAATTTCAGATATTAAGTGATACACTTAAAGGAAAGTGGTCATACCCAAAAACCATTTCCGATCGGGCAGGTCCTTTGTCTCTAAAAGGTAGCATTCACGAAAACCCGAGGTTTAGTCCTAAACAGATAGTACAGACAGGCAAAAAACCTCGTAAGGTTTCAAAATCGATTATGATGGTCTATTCGATAGAGTGATTATATGTTTGGGGAAATTCCATCGAAAGGTCTGGGAAAAACCTTCAAAGTTCTAAATTGAAGGATTTTGTATCAGCTCACAAAAAGAGTTTTTCATGAGCACTGCTAAAAAGTACATGTACTACAATGCTATGCTCCCTATCGGAGATCAAGGAAATCTCTCCCTCATTGTGGTGCTTGTGTTGTAGGAGTGTCCTATATGCACCACGTGCAATTTGCCTGAGATGGCCTTAGTAATAATGCCTTATCCAGTGGGAAGTACATGGCGAGGATCTCAGAAGTACTAACACCCCCTTTGGACACTGGCTTGAATCAATTACGCTTCTGACAACACACATTCTCCAAAATCACATTATGTGGGTATCACTCTTTTTAAGCTTGTGCTTATCCATTGGGTAGGTGCATTATAAGGAGTGATATAGAGTGGACAGATGCACTAGTTTATGACGATAAACGTGAGACATCCAATCATGGAACGATAAATTGATCTTCAAGGGTAGAATTGATATTTGAGGTTAGAGTCTAGCTATCCTAAGTAGCCAAAATTGCTCTTGGGATGCAATGCCCACTGTGTTGGACAGGAAGGTCAATTCAATGCTATGCTAGCAAAAAGCCTAAGTTTGTTGTATTGAGTGCAGTAAAAAGAAGTCTTGTTATATCAAGTTTGAGATTCAGACGTGCTACAATATTGGCTTACAATTGACCTTGGTGTTGGCCTTGAGTACTATGAGAATCAGAATTATTTTCCACTTCTCTTCTCAAATTAAATGTTCGCTTGTTAACACATTTCATGGACCTAAACCAAAGGCCCCCTAGCTCCATGTTTCTACATTGTGACTATAGATTTTTGTCCATCCTTGTTGAGGTGAGCACCTTATATTTGCTGATCACTGCCACTATTGTTGGTCATAACTCTCCACAAGATTTGGACCTTGGATTCTTGCAATATGTTGCTTTATGTTTGAATGATTATAGTTCTTGAAGGAGGATGAAACCTAAACTTTCATGTCATCAAAACATGCAAGACAAAACTCTTTAGAAAAATGGCACTCCTCTTTGCATTAGGCCCAATATCTAATCATTGTCCTTTCAAGTAATAGCGTGACAATTTGTAAATTATCCCATGTCTAAGGGGCCAAATTGCCTATTCTCAATGATTGTATACCCATCTCCTTGCAAGTCATGAAGAAATTGTAATATTTGTCATTTTGCCCATTTTTTCCACAAAATGGTGTTTCACCCTTGCTTTATAGGTAAGGAGGAAAAGGGCCTTGGTATTAATAGTTGCACTCCCATAATGTGTTGTATTCCATTTGGATTTCTAAACCCCATTGGGATTTTCAATGATTCACCAATGCTTTTTGCTAAAATAGGCTACCTCTCAAATTTCACAGGAGTGATGAGGGCTTGATGTTCAAGTGCATGCAACTAAGGTTATTGCATATCTAAGGACGTATTATCTTAATAGATTATTACATTCATCATCACTTGATTTTGGATCTCTACAACATTGAGGGGAGAGAGGAATAAGGATGAGCCATTATAGGCCAATCTAGGAACTTTAGCGTGCATTCATAGGAATTAGAGACTCCATTTGGAATTTATTACCCCAAGGACCAACAAAATTGGATGCTGAATTTTAGAATATACAAGGATAAATTTCAAAATTGTAGTAGAAGGCTTATTTAGATTGAGACTCTTAAGGGCTTAATTTAGATATTCAGTGTGAGGAGAGGGGCATGAGTTGGCCCTATATCAGCTCAATTTTGAGATTGAGAACAAGGAGATAGAGCTACAATCCTTTTCAAAATTGAGCATGAGAAAAGAGGATTTGGAGATCTCTTAGATGCTAAATTGTGAAATTGTAGCCTAGCTAAGAAACTAAGCTTAAATTGAGCTTATGAAGAGGGAAGAAACTAAGCTTAAATTGAGCTTATGAAGAGGGAAGTTAGGAGTCAATTTCAAGATTTTGCTTGAGAAGGGAGTATAAGACCCAATTTTGAAATTGAGCCTTTGGGGAGAGAGAGAGAGAGAGAGAGAGAGAGAGAGAGAGAGAGAGAGAGAGAGAGAGAGAGAGAGAGAGAGAGAGAGAGTGAGAGAGAGAGAGAGAATCAAACATGTGTAGCCCAATTGGTTAAGTTAAACACATGGTGATCAAATGGTCTTGAGTTCAATTCCTATATCTACATGATCACTTTAGTATAGCAATAAGAAAAAGAGAGATTTGAACTCAGGTTGATGGGTTGATAAAAAACAAGTGGCTTACAACTAGGATAGCCACTTGAGAGAGAAAGGAAGAAAGAGACATTAACGTCTTTTAAGGCCAAAGTCAGTCTATGAGATAAAACCATGTCATGTTGATCATCATTAGACATCAAAGTGTGACATGAAAAATGGTGAGTAATATACTATAAAATAAATTAAGGTGGTGTACAAGACAAAATAGTGCTCATATAGGGATAAATAGGAGGATGAGGTGGTACATGTTTTAACGTGGTCACCCGAGTTGCTTCCTTGGTGGTACATTCTTAGCAGCCCATTAAGAGATGTCCTAGAAAACGCCGTCTGGGATTTGATGAAAACCCTCGGAGTTTACTAACTAGGCTCGCTTTGATCCCCCCTGCCCATGGTTCTAAAGTGATGCAAGTTAGGCTTTCTAATATCAAATGGTCCATTAAAAATGTGATTTTTAAATTTTTTCTTAGGAAAGCTCTTGGCTTACTGAGACCACCCAACCATAGATCTGGATCCGCCCATCCTTCCGCTTCCCTCAAGAGAGTATTTTTAATTACCTAACTATCTATTACCTTAGGTTCAACATATAAAAATAGTTTCTTTGAATTATCCCTTGATAGAAATTTGTTACACACCTTTAATTCATGACACAAAAATAGAGTAAAGCAATCCCTTCTCAATAATTCCTTTAAGAAAAATAACTTTTTGCAATGTTTTCTATTTTAACTAGAATGATGTCAACCTGAAGGTATTATTCTTTCCAAGTTCAATTTCTAAACTAGTATTGGAACTTCCAGGATACTATCTAGAATTCAAAGGGTAGCTGGTAGTTCGTAAAACCCTAATGAATTTATGACCAGGTTTCCCTTGTATCCTCACCTCCTCTTGCCAACTAGAGTTCCTTATGACAAGACCTTTCGTGTCATGATTGATCTATACTCACTAACGCAAAACAAAAAAGAAAACCCCTTTTTTGTTTAGCACCATCAAGAACACTGCCTCAGTTGGCGTTCTATGCTCACCGAAATACTACCTCAGTCAGCGATCTGTACTCGATCATCCATCTTTTAGCCTAATGATTTTAGGAAAGATTAATACATGACTTACAATCACAAACATCTTATTTCGAATGCATTATACATAAACATTTAGCAAAATTATTTTCAAGACAAATCTTTTTTTTTTCAAAAATAATGATATCAAGGCAAAACCTAGCGTAAGTGGTAATACCTTTCAATAGTCTTCTCGAATTTTCCCTTCCTTAGGATCTAGTTTGGATTGAATTTAAACAAGAATTCTATTCTTGAGAGTAACTCCATTGGAGTTCCGTGGGTCCTTGCTCGTGATAAAAAAAATCTTGGTTAGTTTTATTACCAAAAGTATTTTTTTGATAATTCCATCTTAAGGTCTTTTATATATCGAGAATTAGCATCTGTGATTATCCATAAGAGGTTTCATTAAATCAATACAAATAAAAAATATTAAGTCTTTTAGGGACAACACCTTCATTATACTCTCCTTGGTACATCTTGTACAAACCCAAGTTACCCCTTGGAATTTGCGGTTAAGAACTCCTTTAAAAGATTATATGCATGAAATGAATAAAATCCTATTTTGCAAATACAACTTTTTGTTGCCAATTCATGGGATGATGGCCTACTAGTTGCCTTTATTATCAAAATATAGTACATGGGGATCCATGACGAGTGCTTGGTTGATGGTATTCACAATTTGGTTTGTAATCCTAGTACTTGCCATTCCGTTTGTAGTGATTGTGTCCGTAGCATTATTGACAACTCTTGCCACCGTGACCTTCATAACTTTCGTCTTCAGGACCATGGTCTTTAATTGTGAGATTATAGAGGGGATTTTGGCAAGAGAGCTTGGGGTTGTCACCATTGGATTGATGGGAATTTGATTGATGGGGGTTGGCGATCACTAGGAATTTAGGAAAATCGAGAAGAATCTTGATTCCACAGGGAAGTGGGGCAGAAAGGATGGAGGTTTGATTCCAAGAGCTCGATCTCGTGATGCTATGCGGACACTGTGTGAAAAAACATGGAATGCATCATCATCCGACTTTCTTATTAATGTAGAGAGTTAATGTGATTTGAGTCATTAGTGCTAATGTCCGTAGCATGGATTATCCAAAAATACTAGATTTTTGGATAATTTTAGCATATTTTTGATATTATTTATTGTAAAAAATACAAAAAAGTTAGAAAAGCTTCTAGATTAGGATGGCATGCAAAAAACAAGTTGTTTTTTCAGACAATTATGAGATAAAAAAATAAAATAGATTGGTGAAATCGTGTGTGTCATGATCATTGTTGTGACAGATTGAAAATTGCAACGTTTGATAGGAAAGGTTTGTTGTTGCTTTGTTGTGTTTGACAGGAAACATTTGAAAACTGCAACGTTTGACAGATTGAAGATAAAGATTTTCGTTTGACAATGCAATCATTGTAGATTAACTAATGATGAATAAAAATAATTGTAGAAATAAAGGTAAAGATCAAAGCACAATTTGTAAACACTTTGGTCATTTTGAGAAAGAATGCTATTCCAATCAAGCAAACTATGCAAACAAGACACTTCAAAATCATGATGTATCTAAATCAAATGAATCTAATGTTGTATTTCCATCCAATGGACACTTATTCTAAAATTTTTATAGTCCACCATTGGCACCAATGATATAGCCAAGGACACAAACCTCCTGTTCAATCCAATGTTATTTGCTTACATCCTGTTTTAGTCACACCACATTCCTATGAGTATGATAGGGGACTTAGGGGGAAATTGTATTTTGTAATCACATCCTTGATGATACTGGAAATTGGTAATGACCAACCATGCATCAAGGGGGGTTTGTTAGCATATTTTAGATGAACTAGGTCTAGGAAAATGGATAGCTATGTGGATGGATAAGGATGGATGAGTTGTCACTAAGAAGAGGATACCTACAATGTATCAAATGTATCCCATAGGCAAAGAGAAGGGAGAGTGTGCAAGCTAAAAAGCTATAAATTCATGTACTTGCTCTAGTCATCTTTCTTGCATACATTCTTACCATGAAGCTCTCTCTCATACCCTCCATAATTTGTTCAGGGACTTATATTCCATTTCTAAAGTGCTAACAATACCAGCTTGAACATTTATAATGGGCCCATTTGGATTAGATTGGGAGTGTGGTGTAGGAATGTGTTGCTTTTGTTGCTCAAACTATTCATAAAATTTTTATTCTATGCATAGTAGGAAACTTTTATTATTCACCATGGGTGGTTCATGGAAAGATGTCCATGTTGATAATACTTCTTTATTTTGTTGCCATTAAATTGGTTGACAAGTTGGCCATCGAGTATTTCTAGCTCAACATTCCTTGTCTTGTTGATTACATGGACACCAAAGGGTTTGAGGCCTTAGAGTTTTAGCTTTTTTTTGTGGAATTTAATAAAATAAAGCAATACAAGATCCCCCTTGTTGAAGGATTGGTGCTCGACATGCTTGTCAAATGAGGCATTTCGTAAAATTTTCTCAACAAGTGAGATATGAGTGGCTAGTAGGCATGTTTTAGTCAATAGTTCAAAATTTTGAGATGATATTCCCAAGCTTTAGTGCCTTCCCAACATTCTTGGTTAGCAATGCATATGCTAGGGACTAAGAACTCAATGGGCATGATGGCATATGTGTTGTACATAAGTTGGAATGGGCTTTGTCTTATGGTAGTCTTCTAAGCTATTTAATAGGCCCAAAGTGCTACCATGACCTTATGATCTGAGTTTGAACACGATATTGAGATAGTTTCGGTCAATACACGAATAAGAACTTTGTCTAAGGCTTTTTCATGGCCATTTTCTTGGGGATAATAAGGACTAGACTTCCTATGGATGACCAAGAATATAGATAACAAGTGCTCAATCACTTCATTGAGGAAGTGTGTCCCTTGGTCACTAACAATTTCAATGGGGCCAACAAAGTGTGAGATGACTTGCTCCTAGAGAAATCAAGTAGTGTTTCTTGCATCATTCCTACAAGTTTCCCTAGTCTCATCCTATTTAGTTATGTAATCCATGGCCATGATGATATATCAAGCATATGAATATTGTGTGGCTAGACTAATGGATCCCATGAAGTCTATACTCTATTTTTCAAAAGGTTGATGGGCAATTACCAGTGTGAGTTCCATTTTATCCTTTCAAATAGGTAACTTTGTTTGCTGGACTCATCATAGTGTTTAACAAATTAGATCACATACTTCAAGGGAGTTGGCCATAATAATTGGGCTTAAAGCACCTTCTAGGCTATGATATTTGCATCAAATTATCCTCTAATAATCCCACCATGTACCTCTTATAGTACATCCTCAATTTCAAGAGATGTTGTCAGTCAAGCTTTTTCAATTGCTCATTTTGGCAAACCTTGCTCGAGAATGTGCACAATGTCATCAACGTGATGAAGTGAGATCGACCTTAAAGAGCAGAGCTTCTTAGGTAACATGGAGAAAATGAGCATCAAGGAGTTGATTGTCAACTCCGATGGCATTTTTTCCACCATTCGTTGGTCACTCATGATAAGTAACTGGCAATGTAGTGTTGTTTCTCTTTGCGGATGACAACCCAAAAATCAAACTCCAAAAGTACCAAGATCCATCTTGTGATGTGTCCCATGGTGTAGGGCTTATTTACAAGGTTATAGCGATGCCTTATGGTCCACAAACAAAGTGAAAGGTGTAGCAAGGAGATAATAACAAAACCTTTTCACAGTGTAAAAAGTTGTCAACTAGTAAAGCTCATAGGGAAATCCATATTGAGCTTGCCAAGTTGACATAACACCGCTCTACTAGTGATTTTGGAGGTGTTGATATGCACATGGAATATTATTGGCCAATTTGAGGCCCTTAAGATAGGAGCAATCATGAAACTCTTTTTCAATGTTTTGTAGGAAGCTTTGTCTAAGCCTAGGTAATTAATAGTTGTTTAATGCAACACCAGCAACATGAAAAAAGTGGGAAAATAGAAAAATTTGAGAAGCAGGAAAAGGCGTAGGGCAGGCATGGAGAAGGTGCTCAAAAGAATAATAAGTCCGGAAAAAATCCAAAAGCATGGGAACAACTGCCAAAAGTTCAACCGCCGAAGTCTGGAGGAGTTAAAAGCAAGAAAGCACACCTTTAAATGCAAAGGTGATCTCAAATCCTTGTAAAAGAGCGCAAGGATCCCTCCTGTGAAAATTGTAAACTTAGAAGGGCGGTAGGACCAGCTAGGAAGTGAAAGAATGGAGAAAAAGGGCCTAGGCCATGGCCGGCCATGTAAAAATTGAGGATGACCGCCCGTGGGAAGTAGGGCATGTATATAAACTTGAAAAGTGAATGAGAAGCTCATTCTTGTGTGTGGCAAAAAGCTTCTTCTTCTCTTCTTCTTGCCTTCTTACTTGTGCTTGAGAGAGGGAGTGAGTGAGTGTGAGGGAGTGAGGGAGTGAGTGTGTGAGTGAGGGACCGAGGAGAGGAAGCTCCCCATCTCCGCTCTTCATCTTCTTCTCTTCTCTACTCTTCTCTTGTCTCACGCGGCTATAGAGGATGGAGCTTGTTGGAGAGGGATTGAGGTTTCTTGAGCTTGCCTCAAGGATCGTGGAGCTACCGGTGTGCACGAGAGAGGAGGGTACTCGATTGGGCATCAAGGTAAGCTCACTACACCCCATAGGTAGGGAGGGCACGTCGGCTATATGTGAGAGGTAGCCATGGTAGCTTGGCTTGAAACACTTGACCAATAAGCGGTCCGTAGGTCTCGGGGGTTGAGCTTGTAGCTCCCTTCATTTTTGTTTCATTGTCGGAATCGACAAAATTGAGCCTTGAGCACTGTGCACTTTGAATCAAGCATAGAGGTAGGGTTTTTAGCCCGAATCGGTGCCTGAGATAGATAGGAGATTTAGGTGGTTTGATCTTCGGAACAAGTAAGTATTTTGGTTTGTTGTTGAGTAGGCAAGTAGGTAAATTAACCTCAGCCTCACTGTTTTTGATATTTGTTGCGCTTGGATAGGATTAGGACCAAGGAAATAGGGAAAACAGAAGGGTTTTTTGCTGGTGAAAACTGGAAGAAGGGGCATAAAATCTAAAACTTGAGTAGATGGGTGCAAGAGGGGCAATCATAAGATTGAAGGAGATGGCAATAAGAGGCTCAAAAAGTCAGGGGAGGCCTCATTTTGCAGACAAACATAGAGAGAGAGAGAGCTTGAGAGAGAGTGTGTGAGTGCAGGTACATAAGGGGTTCGATCTAGTCATTTTACTGTCGCCCAACCATTCCATGTATTCCTTGACCTTCTTTGAGTTATGCTTGTTTGATCTGGAAAGTTGGAGCTTGTACAGGACCCCCACGCATAGCATTCGTCACTCGTGTCCTTGTAATTGCATCGTGACAAACGTAGTTGGACCAAGCTATAGGTGTCCAATTCCCAGAATCAGACACTCCAACTGTTTGACTCTTGGAGTCGGACCGTCCGACTCTACCAGTTAGACCACCAGTCGGAACACTCTACTAGTCAGAGCACCCGTCCGATCGGATGCACCACCTTAGACTTGGACCACCCAGTTTGATCGGACCAACTACGTGATCAGACCGTCGGACTCTGCCAGTCAGACCCTGCCACATGACAGTAGGAACCATTTTTAGACTTGGACCCACCCGTCCAATCGGACTGCTGTCAAACAATCGAACCACTCCAGTTAGCCAAGACTAGGATTGGACCACCCGGTTTGATCGGACAGTCCGACTTGGATAGTCGGACCACCCAAAATTGGATGGTCCAATTCTGGGAATTGGACCACCACGGCGGAACATTTTAAACTGCTAAGTGAACCACCTCCTTAGGCCAAGGCCACGGCCAAGGCCACTCTGACCACATCCCCAAACATCCCTGACTTAGCTCTCAGAAGCCAGAAATTGGAGAAACCACACGTGGGCAGCCTAGAGTCAACCTCTAGTAGCAGGCCATAGAACAGACGAGACTTAGAGCTGAAATTGACCCTCAGATTCTAGTCCAGCCTTGACAGGGTATAGAGTGTGCAACATAGACCCCGGACAATATGAGAGAATAGCTAAGAAATGAGCTTAGAGCCATATTAAGCTACGAACAAAAGGGGGAAAAGTAGGAACTGCATTGTTCATTTTACATTCACACCCCACACTGATTTCATAATTTAAAGTGTACTAAAAGGGAGAAAACCTGATTTGGCAATGTGCACTAGAAAGCACTACGCACAAGTGTGAATAAAATTGACAACTGCTTTCAATAACAAGGAACTCACATAGAATCATAATAATTCAAAGAACCCACTAGTAGGAGCAGACCTTGAGACATAGTTGGGTGCCACAGAGCCTTGTTAATGGGACCTTGAAGACCTCAAAGAGTTCGAAGATGACAAGATTGAGGGAAAGTCACTACCTGAGCTGATTGGACTGGATCGACAACCGGGTGGAGTGAGAGGCTGCAAAAATGTCAAGAGCAGACACGGACCGAGAGGATGACCAGCTGGACTTGGGCAAGTTTCCAATCGAATTGCAGCATATGGTCGACCAATATGACCCGCTAACAAGGACTGTGATCCATGGTAGACCGATTGAGGAAGTAGTTACTAGCCTTGAGGAAGAGAGGAAGGCAGCTAGGAAAGCATTGCAGAGCATCGCGGCGCATAACCACGAGTAAAGGATGAGGAAATTGCATGAGACACGATGCATTCTAGCCTTAGCTGGTAAGGACACGATAGGGCCAAAGCAGAGAAGGAGAGGGAGCTAGAGACTTGATGTTGAGTGAGCTTGTCACCAAGCAGCTCATAGACCTCGCCCAACGCTCGTAGGATTTTGGGCTTTGCTTGGGTGAGAAGGGAAGGATGTGGTACACCAGCCTAGATGTCGCAGAGCGAATGAACTTCAATCGCTTAAAGGATCTCTTCATCAAGAGATTTTCAGAGACAGGGTATTCGGACAACCTCATAGTTTGACTGATGATGTCAGTCAGAAGGACAAAGAGGACATCAGAGACTACGTCACTCATGTACGTAGCCTGTTTAAGAGAATCCCTACCAACGAATGACCAAACGAGAGAGCGGTCTCTACCGTTTTTATAAATGGAATCTATAGTGAGAAACGTTACAAGACACTGGCAAGCAACTCGAGCTTGCACAGAGATGTGCTCGCTAGGGTTTTCAATGAGGCAATAAGGGTAGATGACCAGCTTAGGGAGAGAAGCGCTAGAAGCTCGAATCGAGATGGCTCTAGCTAAAGAACCACAGAGAAAGCCCTTCTAGCACCTAACATGTAGGATAAGGTCAAGAGCACGGCACAAGACCAAGAGCTAGCCAAAGTCAAGATAGAGCTAGCATGGTTGCAGGAGTTGGTAAAGAGACCTACTAGACCGCATGTCCTGTGGAGCCAACCACATCCCTGCCGAGTGCCAAGATCTAAGATCGAGGCCTTGTGCAAATTGCAAAAGGTTTGGCCACGACACAATACATTGTCGATTGCCAAGAAGGTTTCCTTACGCACAGC
Source organism: Lygodium microphyllum (assembly GCF_053477565.2). NCBI lineage: Eukaryota > Viridiplantae > Streptophyta > Polypodiopsida > Schizaeales > Lygodiaceae > Lygodium > Lygodium microphyllum. The sequence goes on along the minus strand of NC_141141.1, from coordinate 45,329,048 downwards.
AGTACAACTCACCATACTACAGGAATATGCCACCTAACTTCTTCGGAAGAGGAGCCCCATTGGCCCTTCTAGCACCTAATGATGCAAAACCAGATGTTCCTAGATTAGAGATCAATCCCACGGGCATACCCAGACCATGTGGACCCTTCCTGACACATCCACCGAGTGACGCTCCCATCCACTACCTGGAAGAGCCTAATGAAGAGGAGTCATATGTGAACCCTTACATATCATATGAAGAAGAGGGTAATCCGGTCCTCATGAACTATCGACCAGTGCTGGTAATGGCGTTAGGAAGGGGAAGAGGTAGAGGTTTTTCAGGGCCAACCCAAGACCTAGTCACGTGTTGGAGTTGTGATCACCTTGGTCACATATAGACACGATGCCAGAAAAAGAGCAGGCTAGTAGGGAGAGAGCTGATCTCAGGTGTGCCAAGTGCGGCATCACCCATCTCTTCAAGGAATGCCCTAGACAAAAGCCGTACTCGAGCTCAGGCAATGTACCATCAGTACCTTTGGGGTTGTTTAGCGTTGAGACATTCAACAACGAGGATACACCCATCCTGTTGCATGTCATGACACGTGCACAAATGCGGTATGTCGGCATATCACTGCCTAGGCCTAGCAACCTAGACACTGCCTCAATAGGGAAGAAGAGTCGTAGGCAAAGAAAGAAGAAAACCGACACTAAGATCACTCTCAAAACTGATGGAGAGACAATGCTAGTGAGTGGTAGGAAGGTAACTGATGTTGAGGTTGAAACGACCACTCCGAAAAATAATAGAGAAAGGGAGTGCTAAGGTAGGGGAGTATCCCCACCCGAAGCGCCAATTAGAAGCGATTGAAAAGGTCAAGGAGTGGGTAAAGGAAGCCCAAGAGAACCTAAAGGACGTTGAGGCCATCATAGAAGACAGAATTGAGGACTTCTCTACTGTGAGCATCCCAGTCTCACCCTCTTGACCAAGGTCAAGAGATGTGCCTATGCCATGGGTAGCACCACCCAGGAGAAGCTTAGGAGCCACGGGCTAGAAAAACACCCAAGGCCAATGGCCTAGAGGTGTGGGAATGGAGGAGAGACAAATGACGAGTAACCTCCTCATGACATTAGTTATCACCCCAGTGGCCATGAGCCTAGGAGACCTGCTTAGGCAGCATCCGATGCTTTGGCTGGAACTGAAGCACTGGGTGGAGGAACCAATTGAGCAAATTGCTGCTGACCTATATGAGCATGATGCAGTCACACTGATACCAAGCTTGATGCTGCACTCAGTGCCTAAATCTCTACATGTAAATAATTTTTGGGAGGGCACCGAGATGCACAATGTGCTACCTATCCTGGCCCTAGGAGACATGATGTGGAAAGGAATTGTAGACACGGGCATAGAGGTTAGTGTCTTGAGCCACACAATCTTGCAGGCCTGGGGAAACCCTCCTGTCCCAAGACTTCTAGGTTCAATGTCACACTAGCAAATGGAATGAAGGTAAGACCATTTGGAGTTTAAAAGAATTGGCCAGTGAAGATTGTAGGTGTCCAGTTCTATGTACACTTCGTTGTTATGAAGGGAGTGGACTATGACATCCTATTAGGCCGACCCTGGATGAGGAATACGTGAGTCATCAAGGACTGGGGAAATGGTCTAATCTTCTTAGGGAATCAGAAGGAAGCAGTAAGGGTGGAGATGGATACCTGGAAGACAACACCTGTTGATCTAGATTCCATCTCAGCCACATTGAGGGGTGATACACAACCAACCACATCGTATGGGCCACTGACCAAGTATATCCCCTGCCTTGACGATGAGGGAGATTGGATGCATGTCCTTGCAACCGTCGATCTCCCATTCTCAAACGATGAGGAGGAGCATAAGCAAGCCGCACAAGCCATGTGCACGCTAGATGAGGAACACTCAGTACCACTCTGCATGATGGCAAGGAGTGCGTGTGGTCGGCCCAAACCTGTCACATTCCATATCCCAAATAATAAGCTAGAACTCCAGGAGACCCTAGAGTATTTGACAGGTAGATTGGAGGGCAATTCTTCCACTAATTTTTTGCCCCTTAGAGACCTCTTGGGTGAGCACAAGTGGAAGTGAACCAAAGTTCATGACCTGAACTTGCTATACAATTGGGCTCTAGTCACCGATGAGAAAGAGGCTAGAAAGGAGGACCCAGGAGACGACGAGCAATCAGGGAGTGATGGTTCTGACAATGAATATGAGGATTGTTCCTCCATCAGTGAGGAGAGCGAGGAGGAAATGGATATTGTGGAGTATGATATTGATGGAAGGGTGACGGAGCAGATAAGAGTAGACTCCAGGCCTCGAGAAAGGAATGCATATGAGATCAAGAGAGGAGTTATGAGACTAGATTGCGATCACTCTTGGTTGGAATGCATAGGGGCAGTGGATTATGAGCAGGCTCAAATTTCCCACCAACCACCATTGGTACCTGTGTTTAGGACAGACGTACCTGCTGAAATACGACCATCGGGGAGACTCCTTCCTCCAGTGAGAGCTATGAGTTCAACTCAGAGTCTGAAGTTAGTACAGAGAGCGACCCTGAAATACCCATGCCAGCCAAAACCAAACGCACCAAGGGGGACTTGTCGGTCCACCTAAGGTGCAATCGGCTAAAGGAGGAAAGAAAGAAATGAACAAAAGAGTTAGATGCAGAACGACAGAAGAAACCGCAGGACCTACCCAAACACTTCACTAAGTTCAAGAAGGGTGACAGAGTGGTGGTCTTGCTAGGAGCAAAGAGGCAGGGCCAGACTATGAGCCTATTGAAGGAATCTCGCAAAGGTCAAGGAAGTCAACATGGCAGGGGAAGGTGAGAAGCCTCGACCTATATTCATAGCAGACAATCTGACCAAGGATGAGGAGGCTAGCCTTGTTGCTCTCCTACAAGAGTACGTGGATGTGTTTGCCTGGTCTCTGGATGAACTTAAGGGAGTCGACCCGAGGGTTGTGACCCACAACATCCCTATGGTCCCTGATGCTATCCCTGTAAAACAATGCCCTTATCCCATGAATCCAAAGCATGCTCATGTAGTAAAAGAGGAGATTGATAAACTCATGAGAGCAAGATTCATCTATGAAATAGAGCACACGGATTGGGTATCACCAATAGTGATCATTATGAAGAAAAATAGAAAGATCCGAGTGTGCGTCAACTACAAGAAAGCCAATGCCACTATGAAGAGAGATAACTATCCATTGCCATACACCAAGCACATGCTTGAGAGGGTGGCAGGTAAAGAAGACTACAGTTTTCTGGATGGCTTCTCGGGATACAATCAAGTGCAAGTACACCCTGACGACATGCACAAGATTGCCTTTGCTACCAGAGTGGGGGAATGAACACGCCTACAAATTTCCAACACCTGATGTGCACGATCTCCAAAGACATGCTCAGACGTGAGATAGAGGTGTTTGTGGACGATCTATGCATACACTCTAGAGTTGGGTGGTACACTTAGAGAAACTACGGGCAGTCTTTGAGCGGTGTCGACTTTATAATCTATCGTTGAACCCCCTGAAGTGCCAATTTTGGGTGAAACACAGATGCATCCTAGGGTACGTGGTGTCCAAGAATGGAATTGCCACCATTGATTTCTCAAAGTTCAGGGTTATTGTCAACTTGCCACCACTCAACAATTATAAGGGTGTTCAGTGCTTCTTAGGTCACATACGGTACTATTGGCACTTTGTACTGAATTATGCACTAATCGCAAGACCATTGTACAAGTTGCTAACTATATTCGAGTGGACCGAAGAATGCCAATGCGCTTACAAAGAATTGAAAAAGGCTCTTACCACTGCACCCATCTTACAAGCCCTAGATTGGACCAGAATGTTCCATGTGCATATAGATGCATCTAAGTTTGCCATTGGAGCTATTCTATGCCAACTTGGCAAACACAACCTTGATTACCCAGTGAGCTTTGCTAGTAGGCAACTCATTGACATGGAGATGAACTATTCCACTACGAAAAGGGAGGGGATGGCCATGGTATTTGCCATTAAGAAATTTAGACATTATCTTTTGGCCACACCCTTCACCTTTCTTGTTGACCATCAAGCATTGCTCTATCTAGTGAACAAGCCTTGAGCTATAGGGCACATTGCACGATGGTTATTGCTTCTTCTAGAGTTTGACTTCTCTGTGGTTGTATGCAAAGGGAAAAAACATTACATGGTAGATCACATGTCCTGCATACCCACAGGTGAAGCCGCTGGACAAGGCATAACAGTCGACCTTCCAAATGCACATCTCTTTGGCCTGTCCAGTGACAAAGAATTATTCAAGGCTGATTTAACCCCATATGGGGCTGATGATGTTATCCATGTGCTCGAACACGGTCTACTTGAGAGACCTATCAAGAAGGCCAAGCTTAGGAGGCTTATTTTGAAGATCGAACCCTATTAACTGATTGTTGGCTAACTCTATAGGTTAGGGAAAGACGGGTTTCTACGCAGGTGTGTGTGCAAACATGAGATGCACGACACGTTGAGAGAGGCACACATCGGAATTGCTGGGGGGCATTTCAATGGAGACACGGCAGCCCGCAAGGTGCTATAGTCTCAACTGTGGTGGCCCACGCTATTTTGTGATGTAGCTAGATTTGTCAAGCATTGTGATGAGTGCCAAAGGACCAAGGTCCCCGCACATAAGAACAAAATGGAATTGACCCCTATAATAGCATGACAACCTTTCGAGAAATGGGGCATTGACTTCATCAGGCCCATTAGTCCTGTGGCCTAGTATTCACAGGCTCGACATATCATCATAGCAAATGACTATTTGACAAAATGGGCTGAAGCAAGAGCCACAAGGAAGAACGACGCAAGGATCACATCGAAGTTCTTATGGGAGCAGGTCATCTAGAGATTTGGTTGCCCTATTGAGATAGTGAGCGATTAGGGCACCCACTTCATCAATGAGGTGATTTCCCACCTGTTCTCAACCTTCTTGATCATCCATCAGAAGTCTTCAACGTACTATCCCCAAGCCAATGGCCAGGCAGAATCAATGAATAAGATCCTGGTCAATGTGCTGACAAAGGTGGTTTCCACTTCTCAGAGCAACTAGGATAACAAGCTCATGGCATCTTTATGGGCCTATCGAACAACCTATAAAATGGTTGTGGGACAAACACCCTTCAGGCTGACATACGGAACCGATCCTGCCTTTAGAATTTTTTATCCCTAGCTTGAGGATAGTAGTGCAGAAGCGTTGGGAAGGGAAAGAGGCTTAGACTAACCATCTTATCGAGTTGGAACCCATGCTCCACTTTGTGACAAGGCATGAAGAAAGATCAGGTTTGACAAGCATGTTAAACAACGTGATTTTGACTAGTGTGACCTTGTGTTGTTGTACTTTGTGAAGGGCCATAAGCAGAAAATGGAGTTTTGAGGGTTAGGACCTTTTAGAGTGTGTGCCATCAGTAGGACGGCGGGGCAATGTCAAACTTGAAACACTAGAAGACGAGGGCATAGGCTTTTTCAATGGCAGTCACATGAAGAAGTACTACCCTCCCACACATCCTTTACATGAGCCGCCTATGATAGAGGCCCCTGTCAATGTTTCCGTCGCAACCATCATTGAGATAGAGGATGATGAGGAAGCTATTGCTCTAGCTTATTTACAAATCCCAGCCACAACCCAAAAGACACATTCTTTTGATGCTTTGATCGATGAGAGAGCTGATGTCAATATCCTAACCCATGCTCATTGGACCCTCATTGGTCAACCCTAGTTGCAACCAACTAACGCTAAACTTAGTCCATTTGGAGGAAAATCCTATGCACTCCTTGGGAAGTGCAAAGTTGTTGTCTCTATTGAGTTTGAAAGTTTGCTAATCATCTTTGTTAACCCTCAAACGAACGAAGGTGGAAAATTCGAAAAAGTTAAAGTAGAAGACAAAGACAAAGGCCAAGGCAAAGAGAAACGGAAGACAAAGACGCACAAGGAGAAGAGTCCTAAATAAGGGAAAAGGGCGCACAAGGAAAAGCGCAAGTCAAAACTTTTGTAAAAGAGCGCAAGCGCATCATCGTTTAATTCAAGAAGCGCCAGGCTCTCACCCGTGCAATTTGTAAATGTAGACAGGCGGTGGAAAGGAAGCTAGGAAGATAGAAGGACAATGGGAAAAAGGGCTACAGCCGGCCATGTAAAAAAGAGGAAAAGGGGATGACCGCCCAAAAGGGATTTAGGGTTTTGTATATAAAGTTGAAAAGTGAATGAGAAACTCATTCTTGTGTGTGGCCAAAAGTAGCTCTCTTCTTCTTCTTCTTCTTGTTCTTGTTTGCTTGAGCTTGTGCTTAAGAGAGGGAGTGTGAGAGTGTGAGGGAGTGAGTGTGTGAGGGTGAGGGACCGAGGAGGAGAAGCTCTCCATCTTCTCCTCTCTTCTTCTCTTCTCTTCTCTTGCTCACGGAAATGGAGCTTAGAGCTTGGAGCGGGAGGATGGAGCTTGCTTGAAGCTTGCACTTGGATCGTGGAGCTATCGGAGTGCGCGGGAGATGAGGTAACTTGAGCGGCACGGAGGTAAGCTCACTACACCCGTAGATATGAATGGCGCGTCGGCTATGTGAGAGGTAGCCATTAGTGCTCGGCTTGGAACGCTTGAAAGAATAAGTGGTCCGAGGGTCTTGGCGGTTGAGTGAAAGCTCCCACATTTTGGTTCCATTGCCGGGACCAACGGATTCAAGCTTGAGCACTTGCGCGCCTCACATCGAGCATCGAAGTAGGGTATTCATCCCCAAAACAGAGCTTGAGATAGGTAGGAAGTTGGGTGCTTTTAATCTTCGGAACAAGTAAGTATTTTGGGATATTTTGGTTGTTTGATGATTGGAAAGCATGGAGGATCTATTCTAGTTTTTTGCCTTCGATTTTTGTTGCATTTAGAGCAGGTTAGAGTTAGGAGATCGAACCAGAAAAGGGTAGGGTTCACTGTTTCAAAACAGGGTAAAAACAAGGAGAAAATCGTGCAAAATGCGCAAAATGCTCGCTAATGAGGACTAAGATCGACGAGAGAGTGATCAGGGGCGTCAACGCCACAGTTGGGAAGGCGTATAAGAGCCAGGAGGCCAAAAGAGAACTCATTCGTGCCATTTCAGTGTGAGAGAAAGAGAGAGAGAGAGAGCTAGAAAGCCCCAGGCCATGTGATTCGATCGCATCACCGACGCACTCACCGACCCATTCAGGTATATGAATCCCTTCCTCAAACCCCCTAGATAGGATCTGGAGATTTGTGCTTGGAATGGTTGAGTAAATTATAAGAATCGGGCAAGATCGGCATCGCACTGTTTCCGTCGCGCCGTGTTCGGCCCGTCCGAGCGATTGCTTCTGGGCCGAGTCCCAGAATTGGCCTTCGGCCCCTTGCCATTCGGCCACTCGACCGAAACCCTAGTCGGCACTCGGACCGTCCGAGTGACCCTACTCGAACCGTCCGAGCCAGAACTTTTTGACCACATGGCACATTCGGCCTTGCGCCATTTAGCCCATCCGAGCGACCCGTCCGAGTTCCAAAATTGGAACTCGGCCATACTCGGGATTCGACCCTCAGCCAACTGTGGTTCGACCCGTCTGAATTATCCTGTCCGAACCTGCCATTCGGCTCATCCAAGTAAAATTCGTCCGAGCCAGATTTGGAGATTCGGCCCTTGACCCTGTGCCATTCGGTCCGTCCGAGGGACCCACTCAGACCCTGCAATTCAGACCACTTGGTCTGAATGCAACTTTCTGTCAAATCTGTCAGAAATTTGACCCGACCCGGCAAACGTGCATTAGCACAACTTGTCAAAACCCTTCGGGCATTCAGAATTTGATTCTGGCACACGGGATAAGAGAAATTGTAGTACACAGCCGCTTAGCGGTGGGTAGTAGACAGTTGAGGGATCCAAGGACTAGGATGCGAGCCGCTGAGTCACGAAGACCTGATTGATCGGAAGCAAACAAGGAAACATACAAGGAGTCCTAAACCCTGACTAAACGGCCGAAAAATGGACCTACAAGCCTATCAGGCCAGAAATGAGCGAGAGTGAGTGAGGCGCCGAGGAATTGCTTGCTACAGTCACATTGAAATTTACACTTGAAGTACACTTAAGGAAACTGAAAGCCTGATTGGGCACAAGTGCACGAGGAACAATACACTCACCGAGTGGCTATAAATTAAGAATTGTATTCAGTAATTAAGGGAACTCACTCAGATAAATCGCTCAAGGAACCCACCAATAGGAGAGGACCTAGGACGTAGACAAACACGCGAAGCGCAGGAGAGAACCAAGCGAGAAGTGCCAACGACAAGGACTTGTCATGACTAGTCAACCTGATCAATAGCGCAGTGAGGCGCAAGAATTCGACCATGACGGAGGAAGGCTCAGACCATCGGTTTACCGAGGAGCTCGATGTGAGCACATTCCCAGACGCTATACAACAGATGGTGAGCAGTTACGATGCACATGCCCGGTACGAGCACCGTGGCAGGACGATAGATGCAATCATTGCAGACCGAGAGGAGGAGAGAAGGCTAGCCCGGAAGGCATTGCAAGTCATAGCCGAGTATAATAGGGATCAACAAGCTAGGAGCCTAAGGAAAAGCATGGAGCTGCATGAGGTGCAGCGAGTGCTAAACTTGGCTGGCCGGAACCGAACAGACTAGGAGAGAGCACTAGAGGGAGACCTGATGCTGAGCGAGCTCCTCATGAAATGGCTGCTTGATAACACCACAGTAGAGCAGAGTGCCACTGCACTAGCGACATCGCTGCTTGTAGGATTAGGGGCAAACCAGGGCTCAAAGAGCCAGGCCAAAGTACCAATTGTTGCCAAGCAACTCGACAAGGACCAACCGCATGACGATCCGTATAGCTTCGTTGAGCAGTTTGAGCAAGTCTGCGAAGCCAACGGCCTCAATGACCAGACTCAACGTTCACAAGCATTCGGACTTTGCTTAAGCGATAAGGGTAGGACGTGGTATACAAGCCTGGATGTCGTGGAATGAGCCAACTTCAATAACCTCAAGGATCTCTTCGTCAAGAGGTTCACCGAGCCTGGATACTTCGACAACCTGCTAGTACGCTTGATGAATATCAAACAGAAGGAGAAGGAGGGCATCTGTGACTATGTGACCCACGTGAGAAGCCTCTTTAAGAGAATCCCCTTAGGCAAGCGACCGATTGACAGAGCAGTGTCAACTGTATTCATCAGCGGAATTAGAGATGAGGAGTTATATAAGGCATTGGCAGGCAATTCAAGCTTGCAGCGAGATGTAGTGGCTAGAGTTTTTGAGGAAGCCATCAGAGTCGATGACCAACTGAAAGAGCGGAGCTCAAATCTAGAAGAGACCAACCCCCAGAGTTTAGAGAGAATGCCAGCCTCTAGTGAGCGGTCGAACCCATCATCCCAAGATAAGGGGAAAGCCACCGAGACAAACCAAGGCTTGGCGGAGGTCAAGATGGAATTAGCCAAGATATAGGACATGCTGAGACGACCAACGCGCCCGCACATCCAATGCGTGTACTGTGGCGGAAACCACTTACTGGCCGAGTGTCAAGACCCTAGGTCAAGACCTTGTGCTAACTGTGGGAGCTTCGGGGATACCGCACAATGTAGACTACCAAGAAGGTTTCCATACTCGCAACCCTACGGCCAACCTTATCTAGGTAACATGCCACAGCCATTCTTTGGAAGGGGAGCCCCATTGGCTCTACCCGCGCCTAACGATATGAAACCAGCCGTCCCTAGAATGGACATAAATTCCACCGGCATTCCTAGACTGCCTGGTCCTTATGTGACCCACCCACCGAGCGATGCTCCAGTTCATTACGTGGAGGAGCCAAATGATGAGGAGACCTACATATACCCTTACGTCTCGCATGACGACGAGGGCAACGCGGTCCTCATGGATTATCGACCTGTGCCGGTGATGGCGTTAGGACGAGGACGGGGTAGAGGCCTAGGAGGGCAGCCACAGGATCCAGTCACTTGTTGGACTTGCGGACACCTCGGTCATGTCTCATCACGCTGCCCTGAAAGAGAGTAGTAAAACAGGGACAAGGCTGACCAAAGGTGCGACAGTGTTGAATCACCCATCTTTTCATTGATTGCCCAAAGCGGAAGCCGTCCTCTAGTGCAGCTAATTTTCCATCCATCCCATTAGGGCTGTTTGGTGTTGAAAACCCCGATGGGGAGGCCACACCTATTCCCTTACGAGTTATGACCTGAGCCCAAACCAAGTAGGCCGGCATCTCTCTGCTAGGACCTAGCAATCTGGACGCAGCCTCAATAGGAAAGAAAAGCCGCAGGCGAAAAAAGAAGAGATCGGACGCTAAGGTCGCATTGAAGACCGAGAGTGCTACGACTTTACCTGCTAGGAAGAAAGTCTCAGATGCGGAGGCCGAGACTTCAGCCCCTAAGACAGCCGAAAAGGGAAGCGCTAAGATAAGGGAATACCCGCACCCCAAGAGACAATTGGAGGCCATAGAAAAGGTGAAGGAATGGGTGAGGGAGGCTCAACAGCACCTCAAAGATGCTGAACCCATCACGGAGGACGAGATCGATGATCTCTCCAGCATAAGCATGCCAATGTCACCGCCTCAATCTAAGTCGGTCGAGGCTACTATGCCACAAGCAATGCCACTGAGACCAAGCCTAGATGCAACAGAGCCGCAGATCAGTCACGGCCATTGGCCCGGACAATCTAGGCTAAAGGAAGGATGAGTATTTAACAATCTCCTGACCACACTAGTGAACACCCCTGTAACATTTGGCTTGGGAGATCTGCTTAAGCAACACCCTACCCTATGGCAAGACCTTAGGCAGTGGGTCGAGGGCTCACAAGAGCAGGTCACGGTAGATCCTCAAGACCAGGATACAGAAACACAAGTGCCCAGTCTAACGCTGCACTTCGTGCCTAAATCTTTGCACGTCAATGCCTTTTGGGAAGGCTCTGAGATGCACGCAGTCCTACCGGTCCTAGCCCTAGGTGACACAACAAGGAAGGGAATCGTAGACACGGGAGCCGGGGTTAGTGTGCTTAGCCACGCAGTGCTGCAGACTTGGGGAAACCCACCTGTTGAAGCTGCTAGGTTTAATGTCACACTAGCAAATGGTATAAGAGTGAAACCATTCAGGGTCCTGAAAAATTGGCCAGTGAAGATCGCAGGTGTCCAGTTCTCCGTTGACTTTATAGTCATGAAGGGAGTGGACTACGATGCCCTATTAGGCTGACCCTGGATACGCAACACTAGAGTCATCGAAGATTGGGGTAACGGCTTGATCTTCCTTGGCAATAGAACCAACGCCGTAAGAATAGAGATGGACACTTGGAAGACCTCACCAGTCAACCTGGACGCCATCTCTGCTATGCTCAAAGGGAACACTCAGGCCAGGAAGCCCTATGAGTCCTTGACCAAGTATATTCCATACCCAGAGGATGAGCGGGATTGGATGCACGTCCTCGCTACAATTGACCTGCCGTTCTCTGACCAGGAGGCGTACGAGCATGCCATCAAAACGGTCGGCAAGACAAACGGAACACTTCCTATGCCACTCTACATGATGGCAGCAAGCCTCCATGGAGGGCCTAAGCCTGTTACCTTCCAAGTGCCTTCCAACAAAAGGGAACTCCAAGGAATATCGGAATACTTAACGGACCAGCTAGTGGGCAACTTAGCCGCCAACTTCAAGCCACTCCAGGACCTCTTGGAGGATTCCGAGTGGCAGTGGACCAGGGTGCACGAGCTGAACCTCATGTATAACTGGGCCTTGGTTCCCAACCAACGAGACGAGGTAGAGCAAGCCTTGGGAGACGATGAGCAGTCGAGTGACAAGGATTCCTGTGATGAATAAGAAGACTGCCAATCCTTCGGTGATGAAAGCGAGGGTGAAGTGGATACCATAGAGTACGACACTGAAGGACGAGAAATTGAGCAGATACGGGAAGATGCCAAGCTGTAGAAAAAACAGGCCCTTAGAATGGACCAAGGAGTCATGCGCATGAAATGTGATCGTGCTTGGTTGGAATGCATAGGAGCCGTAGACCTTGAGCAAGCTGGCCTAGCCCAACCAGGAATGACATCAATACTTAGAACCAAATCACCATCTGAATTGCGGCCACTAGGGGAGACCACCTCTTCTAGTGAAAATGGAGGGTTTGACTCTGAATCGGAAGTTACTTCAGATAGCGACCCAGAGATCCCTAGGCCACCCATGACCAGACACACCAAGGGGGACTTACCCGCCCACCTGAGGTGCAGTCGGTTAAGGCAGGATAAGGCAAAGCGTCCCAAGGATGCACGATTAGAGGAACAACGAAAGCTGCAAGACCTCCCTAAACGCTTCACTAAATTCAAAAAAGGGGATAGGGTAGTGGTTCTGCTAGGTGCCAAGCGCCAAGGGCAGACAAGCGAACCAATCGAAGGGCCAGCCAAGGTCAAGGAGGTAAACCTAGCCCTGGAAGGGGAAGTACCCCGACCAGTGTTCATTGCTGATGACTTGATTAGTAAAGAAGAGTTGAGTCTTGTTGCTCTCTTGTGGGAGTACATAGACATATTTACTTGGTCCTTAGAAGAGCTACGGGGGGTAGATCTGAGTGTTGTGACTCACAACATACCCACGACATCGGATGCAATGCCGGTCAAGCAGTGACCGTACCCCATGAATCCAAAGCACGCTCATGCTGTCAAAGAGGAAATTGACAAGATGATGAGAGCTGGATTCATTTACGAAATTGAGCACACAGACTGGGTGTCACCCATAGTCATTGTGATGAACAAGAACGACAAAATTCAAGTGTGCGTCAATTACAAGAAGGTGAACACTGCTACGAAGAGAGACAATTACCCCTTGCCGTACACCGAGCACATGCTTGAGAGGGTGGCAGAAAAGGAAGCCTACAGTTTTCTGGATGGCTTCTTAGGGTACAACGAGGTGGTGCAAGTGCATCCTGCAGACAGGCACAAGACCGCCTTTGCCACTGAGTGGGGCGTCTTTGCGTACGTAGTCATGCCCTTCGGGTTAACCAATGCCCCCGCCACCTTTCAATGCCTCATGTGCACCATATTCAAGGACATACTTTGCAAGGAGGTAGAGGTCTTTGTCGATGACCTATGTGTCCATTCGACCTGGATTGAACACCTAGACAAACTCTGCACGGTCTTTGAACGGTGTTGCTTATATCGCCTCTCCCTGAACCCCTTGAAATTTCAGTTTTGGGTGAAGCACGGATGCATCTTAGGACACGTGGTGTCGAAGAACAGCATTGCCACAAACTTCTCGAAGGTCAGGGTTATCGTTGACCTTCCACCCCCAAGTAATTAAAAGGGAATTCAGTGCTTCTTAGGTCACATAGGATACTATCGGCGGTTTGTACTAAACTACGCACTTATCGCTAGGCCATTGTACAAGTTGCTAATTGTCTTCGAGTGGACTAAAGCATGCCAACGGGCATACGAAGAATTGAAAAAAGCCCTAAGAACGGCACCGATTCTACGAGCCTCGGACTGGACCATTACCTTCCACGTACACATTGACACCTCTAAGTTGCCGTGAGAGCACTGTTGCGCCAACCTGGTGAGCATAACTTAGGCTACCCAGTGAGCTTTGCTAGCAGACAACTCACTGAGACAGAGATGAATTATTCAACAACAGAAAGGGAGGGACTAGCCATGGTGTTTGCCGTGAAGAAATTCCGACACTATCTATTGGCCACACCTTTCATTTTCTTCGTGGACCATCAAGCCCTGCTCTACTTAGTGAACAAATCTTGTGCTACAGGACGCATAGCTCGATGACTCCTCCTGCTCCTGGAGTTCAATTTCTCCGTGGTGGTACGAAAGGGAAAATAGCATTACATGGCTGATCCATGTCCCGTATACCCACAGGAGAAGCAGCTGGACAAGGCATCATTGACGAGTTACCTGACACCCACTTATTCCACTTGTCCAGAGAGAGAGATCTATTTAAGGCTGATCTGACGCCATACTGGGCAGACGACATAGTCCAAGTGCTCGAGCATGGACTACCTGAGTGACCAATAGAAAAGGCACGACTTAGGCGCTTGATCTTGAAGCTCCAGCCCTACCAACTGATTGCAGGCCAACTCCATAGGTTGGAGCAAGACGGATTGCTGCATAGATGTGTGTGTGAACATGAGATGCATGATGTGCTCTCAGAAGCGCACAATGGCATTGCAGGTGGACACTTTAGCGGAGACGACAGCACGGAAGGTGTTGCAGTCCCAACTATGGTGGCCCACACTTTTCCGCGATGCCAAGCGATTTGTCAAGCATTGTGACAAGTGCCAGCGGGAAAAAGTTCTGATTCGTAAGGATCAAATGGAGTTAACCCCAATTATTGCTCACCAACCCTTCGAAAAATGGAGAATTGACTTCATTGGACCAATTAGCCCCACAGCGCAGTACTCACAAGCCAAGTACATCGTGGTGGCCACGGATTACCTCATGAAATGGGCGGAGGCAAGAGCAATACGAAAAAACGACGCTAGAACGACTGCCAAGTTCTTATGGGAGCAAGTGATCTCGTGCTTCGGTTGCCCCATCGAGCTGGTTAGCGACCAAGGCACACACTTCATTAACGAAGTGATAGCACATCTCCTATCCACCTTTCTTATCATCCATTGCAAATCCTCACCATACTACCCTTAGGCTAATGGCCAGGCAGAATCAACTAACAAAATTCTTATTAACATCCTGACTAAAGTAGTCTCAGCCTCAAGAAGCGACTGGGACAACAAGTTGATGGCAGCCTTGTGGGCCTACCGCACAGCTTATTAAACGGCCGTTGGTCAAACCCCCTTTAGGCTGACCTATGGGACTGAAAAAATTCTACTAGTAGAATTCTTCATCCCTAGCATGAGAATAGCACTCATAGAACGATGGGAAGGGAATGAAGCATGGACGCAACACCTGACTGAGCTGGAACACCTATCAGAGACTCGTCTTCTAGCCACCCACGCGCTCATCTGCGAAGAGAAGGCTCGACGAAAGATGTGGTTTGACAAGCATGTCAAGCAGCGAGACTTCGAACAAGGGGATCTTGTTCTGCTATACTCGGTAAAAGGACACAAACAGAAGATGAAGTTCCGAGGGCTAGGGCCTTTTAGAGTACGCATGATTGGTAGAACCGGGAATGTTGAGTTGGAGACACTTGACGGTGACGGAGTAGGCTTTTTTAATGGCAGTCGCGTAAAGAAGTACTATCCTCCTTCCCATCCATTACATGAGCCACCCATGCTAGAAGCCCCACTGAACGTCCGCATGGCAACTGTAACCGACCTTACAGATTAGGACGAGGAAGCAGTGGCACCAGCGTATCTACGAATCACAGTCACAGCAGGCGTGGTGTATTCTTTCGACGCCTTGATTGATGAAGGGGCCGACTACAACATCTTGACGCATGACCATTGGACATGCATTGGTCAACCGACGCTACAGCCCACTAATGCCAACCTCACCCCGTTTGGGGGTACTGCCTATTCACTCTTGGGGAAGTGCAAGGTACTCGTTTCCATCGAGACTGAAAGTTTACCAGCCTTCTTCCATGTGTTGCCTAACACTAAAGCAGCTGGTAATGTGTCACTATTGGGTCGTACCTTCAAGAAGCTAACGCACTGTAATGCGGATTACAACCTAAACCGCATTCATCTTGCTATCGGCAACACCCGTATAGTGACAACCTTCAGTAAGGGCTGTCATGATTCCTCCACCATCACGATGCCACCGGTAAAAATCCCTAGGACCATGCTCTAGCCCCAGTCTAAACTAGAGAAACTTGTGGCTTTGTGCCAAGCTCTCGACCCCAGGCCCAAATCCACCAAGAATGCTCACAAGGCCAAGGAGTCCAAACTTATGTGGGTGCCAAAACGGTAGAAACCACATTCGGGTACACCACCCAAACGGGATCCTAACCGCCAGAAACATTAGCCGTTCGGGCCTAGGAGGCCGTATAGACGCTATTGCCATAGACAAACAACCACGCCGCGATGGATTCCTAAGGATCTCTTGCGAACACAAGGATACTACGAGGGCAACCCTTGGATTTGGGTGCCTAAAAAAAAGCTCATCTCCAAGTGATCTCACCCTAGAGCGGAAGGCTTGCACACGTGGTGCCCAGCACATAATCAACACGCCATTGCCAGCTGTGGCTAGTAAGCCTCAGCTCATCTATCGACCAAAGCAAACGCCACAAGCCTTAAACCTGCTTAATCCAGAGGGCTTAAAAATCCCTATGACTGCTCACTCAGAACCCAGCACAACCCCTAGGCCCCCTAGAGCTTCATGCAGCACCTCAATGTGCTTCGGAGTGCAAAGCCCAACCTGTGGCACCGATGAGGGAGTCACCACTATCCAGTCCAGTTACACCATCCCCACCAGCAGGTCTTAAAACTTCATATGTGATATGACCTTTCCTCTCCTTGGCTAAGGACCTTGCCGCGACCTCTCGGGATGACTTAATAACCTGCATCAGGATGTTGGACGACACTTTCACCACATTCGCTAGAAGCTATGAGAGGCTAGACCTAGGCCTTCTTGACAGAACCCTTGCTTTGGAGGTTCATGCATTACCATGCACTTGGGAGGAATACAAACTTATGACTACTAAATCCCCCAAAATCGCTGTCGAACTAATAGCAAATGATGAAATCTCAAAGGAGCAAGCGGCCCTCAGACGCCTAGTCACTTCATATCGAAAGCCTCCCCATTCTGTTCCTGAATACGAGATGCACGAGCTCATGCAGATGGCAAGCTCGCCCTCCACGTTCTTACAGCAATGGTTTGCTCTGAGAATCCAATGGGAGAAAAAAGGTTGCCGAATAATGACCAATGCTGAGCAACGCAAGGCAGTTAAAACCATTGAATATGACCCCACTTATGTGGCACACATCTCATTTAGGGTTTTAACCATCACCCGCAATCAGCAATTGGACGACCATGTGCTCGCCCACCCCTATATTGACCAATTCCTCATCAAAGAGGAATTACATGTCGCCAGCCGCCTTAATACTGGAGATCTCTTTCATGATGTCTTGACCTACATCTCCCAGGTCTCTATCCAACTGGCTGCTCTTGATTATCATGCTCAACTGGAATACAACCCAAGATTCTACACGTGGCTTCTTCACACGTAAAGTCCTACCCCAATAGGACCAACGCCACCCTTTAACTCCCAGTCCCAGGAAGGATTCTTCTCTCAGCCGGAAGAGGGGTGGGTATGTATGTGGGGTATGTGGTGAAAAGAATCAGATAGGAAATGAATAAAAAGGGGGTATGGTAAAGTAAAAGTAGTGAAAGGCATAAGCATTAGTATGAGAAAAATGGCTTCCAAAAATTCAGTCAAGAGTTTAAAAACAGCAAAGTGCTATGTGGAAAATACTAACAGAAGTTACGAATTATGGCAGGAGTAGAAAATGTCGCAGCAAGACCGCGCCCATTGACTCCCGTTCACTGACGAGGAAAGGGAGCTATATTGCATCCAATTGGAGAACAGCGCCTTCGGCCAGCTCAAGTTCGGAACCATCCACAACATCGGAGTCATGGTGGTGAAGGAGGAGGCAGCCAGGAGGGTAGTGGAACAGTGCAACCTTACAAAGTACATTGAAAATATCTCGCAGGAGCCGGATCATTTTAAATGCGTAGAATTCCTCAGAACATACAATTCGGACCAGGAAGGGGGCATTGTAACAGTAGGGCGAGGAGAGTGTGCAAAGTAGGTACAGGCCCGGTTGGACCCAGCCTTGGTGGAAAAAGCTCTGGGATTGGTACCAAGGAGACAGAAAGGCAACAAAAAAGGGATGTTTATGCCTTGCTGAAAATGAAGAAGGAAGAGGTACTCACGAACGACGACATAAGCATCCAGGACATCCCTCACACTGACGCCAGGCTGCAGGCCAAGTTGGTGCACGTGCTCTTCTCCAGCCAATGCTACAATTCCTTAATGCATCGGATTAGTGTGCCAATGCTGGAGAATGTAGTAGCCCACACTCTAGAAGAGGTGGATTGGAATGGCTACGTGCGGAAGACTATCGATCAAGCAGCCAAAGCACTAGCCCTGGGAAGTGCACCAACAGGAGGAGAATCTCCGGCTTCTAAGGTGACAGAAAGGAAGAAAGCCTCCTCCAAGGCCTCTTTCATCGGCTACGGAGGAGTCTTGACTACACTCATTCACGAGGCAGTAAAGGCAGCACAGGAGCCGGAGGAGGGAGAAGGAGAAATGCCAGAGAAGTCGCCTCCTCGACAAGACAAAGACAGGTCCACCGACAGAATAGAAATAGAAGAAGAAGGGGAGGGACAAACTAGTAAGAAGGCAATCAGGACAACAAAGAAGAAGGTGGCGCAGGGGAAGAAAAAGGGTGATGAAGGCAGAAAGAAAGAAAGGGAAGACTTGGAAAGGGCGAAGAAGGAATCCCTGAAAGAAGCAAAAGAGAGAGAGAGAATGAAAAAACAGGAGGAGCAGAGGAAAAGAGAGGAGTTACAGAAAGCCAAGGAGGCGTCAAAATAAGAAGCTGAAGCGGAGAAAAGGAGGGAAAAAGAACAGAAAGGGAAAAAACAGGAAGGACAGAAGAAAAGGCAGGAGGAAAGGAAGAGAAAAGTAGAGGAAGAAGAGGAGCTGTGAAGGAAGGAGGAGGAGGACCTGGCGGAGGCCACACGATGGTCCATCGAACAGCAGTGCCGAGCAGACAAACTAAGGAACCTGAGCCCATGCAAAGAAGAGGGGCCTAGATCCAGCACACAGGTGCCAGAGTTTGTGCCACCTCTAGTCTCCGAAGGCAAAGGCAAGGCCCCACTCCATCCGATCCCTACCCTCCTGGTACCTCCCGCGGAACTCACCACCGTCACCCCTAGCATCCCCACTAGGGCAGATGTGTCAAATTTCGTGGTGTGGATGCAGTATTTTATCAACAAAGAAATGGGCCAGGGGCAGAGCACGGAGACTACGGCCACAGGACAGAAAAGGCCAGCCACGGATGCAGAGTTGAGGCAAGAGCCCAAAAAGCAAAAAGTCGAAGCCTCCATCTCGCCTATTCATGCAACGATGATGCCACCGGCTAATTACGACGAATACGTTGCCGAGCTGCTCTCCTAGTTGGAGAGAGCAAAGGAGGAATGCAAAAGAGCCGTGGCTGCGTTGGTAGCCGAGAAGGAAACCATGGCCGCCTTCCAGTTGGACAAGACAAGAATGGTAGCCTTGTAGCAGTGCAAAATTGCAGATCTGAAACAGGAACTGAAGGCTAGGGATGAGAGGGAGGAACATTGGAGGAAGCTACTCGAAAATGAGACGCAAGAGTTAGTAAACATGCAAAGAGGGCACAAGCTCCTAATAGTGTAGTACCAGGAGCTTGCTGCGAAAGCTGCTAAGGTGGATGCACTCAAGGTGGAGCTGAATGCTAGGGACGAAGAAAGGCAACGAGGCATGGAGGAACAGGAGGAGGAGCTCAAGCGCCTAATAGATCAGCTGACCTCTGAACGATAAGAAAAATAGAGGCTAGTCAGGGAACTAGAGGATTATGGATAGAAAATCATGATGTTGACCTTAAGACAAGGGGAGGGCCTGGAAGTGATGAATAAAAGGGCAGAGGAGTGGGCCGCGCACAACGAGAGGAGGGTAAAGACACTGGTGTGGAGCCTTGCTTTAACAGAAAAAGAGAAAATCATCGTGGAGAGCAAGGCGGAGGCAGCCCAAGTGGCATTCAGCGCAATAGAAGACCTTCCTTGATACCATCTTGGATGCCACCCACACAGCACAAGGAGAGCTGCTAGAAGCAGTGGAGAGGAAGCTCGGCATGGCAAGAAGAGCCCTACACGCTGGACTATAGATGCCACCACTACCGACGGAGGTTAGGCTGGGTCTGGAGGAACAACAGAAATACCTGACGCGGGCCGGCCTAACCCCCCAGGAAATAGATGCCCTCGCGTTCGAGGAAGAAGCAGTACACGCAGAACGGCAGGGGGAAGAAGCAGAGCTGGAAATCGATGTGAATTGCTTTAGGGAAGATGTGGTCCCGCAACCCCCCCTTGCCACAGGCCCAAGACCCGCCACAAGAAGATCCAGCTAAAGAAAAGCCATCTCTAAAGAAAGGCGAAAAAAGCTGGTGGAGGAGGCCAGACAAAATCTGAGAGCCAAACCAGTCGTGCTACCATCCACGCCTCTCCCTCCGTGCCCAAATGATCTCTCGGTGGGATTCCACGCAGAACTGGTGGTATGGGAGGTGCAAGAACTAGGAAAGGAGCCATTCTCCTTCAGTTTTCTCCTACCCAACAGTCTGCGGAGGGTCTTGCCTCTCAAAGTGATGGACGAGGTGATCGCGGTCGGTGGCCAGCTGGGGAAAAAATGGTTGGAAGAGCGGGAAAATACCCCAACCTCTTGGGGCACCGAAGTGGCCGACTACTGGCAAGATAAAATTTTTGAAATCCCCCATACTGTACAAAACTATAGGGACCAACCCCTGTGGAGGAGGCGAGTATGTGACATAAGCATGCTCGCCTGGATGGCTTTTTGTAATACCTTGCCGTTCGAGCAGAATGACCCTACTCATATGGCGTACCCTCGAAGGGTAGGCGTATATTTTGATGCCACCCTCCACGGGCGATATGACTTTCCCGTCATTTATAACTCCACTATAGCATCCTTTGACAATGCCCTTCTTTTTACTGCAAAAAGCCTAGACGAGTCTATGATGCGCTTCCTTGCGGACTTTTCCTCATGTCCTGACCTCGCTTTTATAACCACTTGTAACTATCTTAGGCTACTTAGGCTACTTCTTAAGCAGGACTTGACTACACAAGAGTGTGGCCTGCCTCCCCTATTCTTCGACCCTAATGCTATAGATAATTGTGCCATGGCTCGTCTCATGATGAGGGCTACTCTCCTTCCCTCTTTTTGCCTAGCCCTCCTAGAGGACATGAACGACAGCCAGTTCACTAGATGCAACCATCCCTTTCTCTCCACTACCTCCCTACATGTCTGCATGAATATAAAGAATTACATGTAGAGTCACCAATTTTTGAGCAAGTCTCTCCGTCCCCCCTTCTCCTTCTCATTCCGACTAAGATGCTTAGGCCTATGTCTCATCTCCCAAAAAAAAAAAAAACTGCACCTAGGGATCTCCCTAGCCCCCTCTCCCACTTCACGCTTAGGGCACATCAAGGGCAGGACTTCCAAACCTGTCACCCTAAGAGTGCACCGCACCTTCAATGAAGCACGAACTGGGTCCTCAAGTGTGGGACATTACCAAGGGCTTGCCCAAGGTTAGACCCATCTCCCAGTTCCACTGCCACAACCACTACACATTACACGACAAGTAGGCACGCCCCTTAGGGAGTGCACAACTTTTCTTGCAGGCTATGTTCGACTCTCAAGAGATGACTACCCGCGGAAGACGATCACCATGGCACCCTTTAATGACCCACACGTGCCGGCATCCAGCCATCCGCCTGCTGATGGCCACCATGATCGAACGAGGTCAAGGTAGAACTGCCATTGGCATAGATCTTGGAACTGCATCATCCAACTATCCAGGCCCAACGCTTCAAAGCTCCACGGATCGCCTATCGATTCCACAAGCCTGAAGACCTTCAACTCAACGACAAGGATCTTCAATAGAAACCACGGGTTTTCAAGGGAAAACAACGTTCGAGGGGTTTTCTCCAGAATAAATCCCTCCAATACCATCATCCTAAGGGATTGCTTATTGCTTCAAGCATTTCTCATCCTTAAAGACAAGTGACTACATAACTAGTGCCACAACCGTGTGACAGAGGCCGAGTGTCTTCATGGAGCCTAAAGCACGCCGGTCTCTGGGTCATCACCCCTAACCACCCACCTACATGTTCCACCTAACAGCTGACCTGACTTGCCACCATGTCCCACCGCAGTGCCATGGGACTGGCACTTGGCTAGGAGGGGGTAATGTTATCGTGTTTCCACAGCACAAAGGAGCAAAAAATGGAAAAAAGGGAAATAGCAAATAAGGCGCAAGATAAAAGCAGAAGAAGGCGCCTTGACCGGCAACCAATCCCTAAAAAATTCAAATGGTCGGGCATGACCCTCAGAAAGCTTCGGTGTTGGGCCAAGGCAACGAAAGAGAAAAAAGGCGCACCATTAAAATGCGAAAGTGCCCCTGAATCTGTGTAAAAGAGCGCCAGGCTTGCTCCTGTGCAAAGTGTATGCATTAGTTGGGAATAGGATAAATTAGAATGGTGGGAAATGGGAAAAAGGGCCCAGGCCATGGCCGGCCATGTAAAAGAGAAAAAAGGGGATGACTGCCCAAAAAGGATTTAGGGCTTTGTATATAAAGTTGAAAAGTGAATGGAAAGCTCATTCTTTGGTGTGTGGCAAAAGGAGTCTTCTTCTTCCTCTCTTCTTCTCTCCTTGCTTATGTGTGCTCTTGAGAGAGGGAGTGTGAGAGTGTGAGGGAGTGAGTGTGTGCAAGAGTGAGGGATCAAGAGGGTGAAGCTCTTCACCATCTCCTCTCCTCTTTTTCTCTTCTCTCCCCTTCTCTTCTCTTGTGCACGCGGCTATGGAGGATGGAGCTTGGAGATGGAGGAGGCTTGAGGATGCTTGAGCTAGCATATAGGATCGTGGAGCTACCAGAGTGCAACAGAGAGGAGGGTACTCGATTGAGCATCAAGGTAAGCTCACTACACTCGTAGGATCGACGGCGCGTCAGCTAGGTGAGAGATAGCCATTAGAGCTTGCTTGAAACGCTTGAAAGAATAAGCAGTCCGAGGGTCTTGGCGGTTGAGCAAAAGCTCCCACAATCTTCTATGTGTTGCCCAATACGAAGAAGGTAGGCAAGGCGTCGCTCTGCTAGGGCACACTTTCAAAAAACAAATCCATTGTTATGTCGATTTGTTACGTCGATTACAACATGCAGCGTATCCACCTCGTGATAGAAATGTGCGCGTCATGAAAACTTTCAGCAAGGGCAGTGCGGGTCCCTCCAAGACCGCCACTCCACCAATAGAGAAGACCATGCCTAAGGCTAAGGAGAAGGGTCATGATGTGTCACACCCCACTTAGCCCACAAAACACCACCCCTCCAAACCCACTCCTAAGGCTAAGTAACCTATATTTCAATGGGTACCTAAACATCAAGGCAAGCCTTACCACAATAAGCAAATGCGACCCCGCAGACCTAGGAACTCTCTTGCAAAGCCTAGGAAGCAGCCTAGACACGAAAGCCATAAATGCACCCTTAAACAATGGGTCCCCATAACCCTCTTATGTGCTCAAGGACACTATGAGGGCAATAGTTGGATCAGGGTGCCCAAGATATCAGTCCTTAAGAACAAACCCCTTATACAACTTGCAGCCACACACCTACTTCAAGCAGCGTGTTCACCAAACAACCAGCCATACCTAAGACCCAAGCTGTCAAATCTATGACAACCACAAAGGACAAAGCCCCAAAACCTAAGCCCATCTATCGGCCAAAGCTGCAACCCACTGGCTCTAAACTAGCCACTACTGATGCCAGAGAAAAGTCTCCAGAGAGTTGACCAATCAGTCCTGTGCAGTCTGAACCCACTATGTCTCTCGAGATCTCACAAACCTATCAACTTACGTAGTAGCTAGATGTCCCGCAATCATCTAATGCGACCGACTCTTGCATGCTTAAAGTAGCTCACGATGAAGGTTGCACATCTTCTAAGCCGCAGGACACACAACTAACCTTCCAAGCATATGCTCATCCCAAGGAGCAATCTAGCAGAACATCATTACTAATGCATCCATCTAGTTCTATTCCACCACAGCCACTAGCAAGTCTTAGGCCTTCATATGAGCGACACTCATTTCTTGCTATGGCCAAGGACCTTGCTGCCAATTCAGGTGATGACTTGGTTACTTGCATTAAAATGCTGGACAACACATTCATGACCTTCGCTCGAAGTTATGAGCGGCTATACCTTCTTGATGAGCCACTTGCTTCTGAAATCCATGCTTTACCATGCACCTGGGAAGAGTACGAGCTCATGACCATCAAATTCCCCAAGGTTGCAGTTGAGCTTATCGCTAGTAGTGAAGTCTCAAAGGAGTAAGAAATCATCGGCAGGATGCTGACCTCATATCGAAAGCCTGCTAGCTCTGCACCAATCCAAGAGCTTGAAGAGATCGCGAGTCTTGAAAAATCTACCTCTTCATTCTTACAGCAATGGTACGCCTTACACCTCCAATGGGAGCAAAAAGGTTGCCAAATTATGACGAATGCCAAGCAGAGACGCGCAATCAAGGCTGCAGAATATGACCCCACATACGTAGCTCCTACTTCTTTTAGGGTTATGGCCATCCTGCGTAACAAACTGCTTGATGACCATTTATTGGCCCATCCTTACATCGACCGAGTCCTTATAGAAGAAGAGCTATGCATTGCTAGCCACCTCAAATCTAGCGATGTGCTACATGATGTCCTAACGTATATGACGGAAGCATCCATTAGACCGCATGAACTTGACCATCAGGCCCAATTGGAATACAACCCAAATTTCTACCAGTGGGCTATTGTCAAATTAAACACACCACATTGTGCTTTAATGCCCTTGCCTCGACCTATTCAATCCTAGGAAGGATTTTCATCTTTCCACGAGGCGGAAGGGCGTAAGGTGATCAGGAAAACATAACACAAAGGAAAAACATAATGAAGAGTTGAACTACGCATAAAAACTTAAGAGCAAAGCGCACTTGGAAAATTCATGTATTTTCTTTCAGTTTGTTATTTCTCAAATTTCACGTTCTCGTGTAGCTTTTCTAATTGTTCAATTATTTCATAATGCCATAATTTAGTCTTTCCTACCCCATCAATAATAATTATGGGTACTGTAGCATGGTAGGTACCCACAATGGCAGGATAGGAAAAAGGCGGTAAGCTTCCGTTCACAGAAGAATAACAAGCCAAGTATGGGATAGGTGTGGAGACACGAGGATTTAATCAGTTCACCTTCAACCACACTCTAAATCTGGACAAAGCCATTCTAGAGGAGCCAGCAGTAAAGCAGCTCTGATGGACAAGTGTACTCTCCAAAAGTATGTGGAGAAAGTGGGAAAAGCGGTGGATTACAATGCTTGCACAAAGTTCCTGAGGAGTTTTGATGCTCGTAGGAACTGTGGCACAGTGACAGTAAGAAAAGGGGATGTTTCCCACTAGGTGAAGGTACTGCTTAACGCTAAAGTGGTGGAGAAGGCCCTTGGCTTGGCCCCAAGGCTATGAAGCATCATAGAAGAGACATATATGCCATGTTGGGGATGAGCAGGAGTAAGGTGCACACAATGGATGGAGTAAGTTTGGCAAACATCCCAAACCTGGAAGTAAAGATACAAGCAAAGATGGTCCACGCCCTCTTCTCAGGATAGAGATACAATGCTTTGATGAGCATGATCAGTGTCCTAGTGTTGGAAAGCATAGCAAAAGGGTCCCCTGAGGAAGTGGATTGGAATGGGTTTGTCATAAAGACCATCAAGACAATAGCAAAGGCCCTTGCTATGGGTGTAGCAGTAGAGCTGGAGGAGAATCCCAAGCCTCTACAGCGAGACCAGCCCACAAGAAGTCCTCTGCCAAGGCTTCTACCATCAAATACGATGGTGTACTGATGGCCATTATTCATGAGGCCACCAAGGAAGTAGGGGGAATTGAAGAGATAGTAGCACTCTCCCAACCACTACACCGTGAGGAAGACAGATCCAGTGAATGCACCATTAGTGAAGAGAAGAGCCTGAAGCACCATCCACTCAAGCCAAAGCTAGGGCATAAGGAAAGGCAAAGTCTGCCAAGATCCAAAAACAGAAGAAGGAAAAGTTAAGCAAGGAAGAGAAAGCTAAGTTGAAAAGAGCACAAGAAGAGTCCAAGAGAATGGAGGAGGAATGAAGGAGAAAAGAAGAGGAAGAATTTGCAAGGATCAGAGAAGAGTCAAGAAGAGCCCAGGAGGAGAGGAAGAGAAGAGCTGAAGATGAAGCTAAAGAAATGAGGAGGAAGGAAGCTATGGATTTGGTAGAGGCAACTCATAGGTCCATGGAAGAGACCCATGGAGGGGGAGAGATGAGTCCACTGAGCCCGCATCATGAGGCTGGAGTTGGTGGCAGTGTAGAAACATCCTCGGTGGTTGCAAGAAAGGGAAGGCCCCACTACACCCCCTCCCCTCTTCCCTTGTGCCACTCCCAATTGAAACCACACCCACCATCACACAGGAGTCGGTGCCAGCTATGGACAAGGCTCACTTAATGGCAATGATACACATCGTGGCTAACAAAGTGGTGGAGATTGCCCCCGAAGCAGGAACAAAGAGGCCAGCTGCAGTAGATGTAGAATCACGGCAAGACCCTAAGTGGCAGAAGCTGGAAGCATAAACCACTACGGCCCCTCTCATAGTGTCACCAGTAGCAGACTATGACACATATGTGGCTGAACTCCTCACTTAGTTGAGCAAGGCCAGAGAGGAAAAGAAAGCGGCCTTGGTAGAGCTCGATGTTGAAAAGGAAACCTCGGTAGCTTTGAGGCTCAATGTGTCCAAGCAAGCCGCAGATCATCAAAAAGAGCTTAAGGCCCTAAAAGAGCAATTGGATGCCAATAACAAGGAAGCTCAAGAGAATGAGGATCATTTGAGGCGAAGATTGGAGGCGGAAGAATAGGATGTACTAGCTCATCTAAAGAGTCAGAAAATGTTAATTCAGCAGTATGATGAGCTAATGGAAAGGACCGCTCACTTGGAGAAGCATTGGCAAGAAGAAAGCTAGGAGTCGGAAGAGAAACATCAAGATCAAGAGGACACCATGGCGTTCTGACTATGGTATGAAATAGAGGAGCAAAGAAGACTAGAAAGAGAGATCCAAGTCCTGGAGCAAGAAAGGAATGATGCCACAGGAAGAAGCACACAGGAGTTGAAAGATGACTTGGAAAACACAAAAAGAGATGTGGAAGCTCTCATGGCTATGGCAATAACAGAAAGAAGACTACATTTTGCAAAGTTAAAAAGTTGTGAGTAGATCCGGGAAGAATTGTTAGAGAGATTTGCAGAGGCACAATGCAGTTTACTATTGTGGAACAAGGAAGGAAAACAATAGAAGAGTAGCTGAACCGCCACAATAAGGAGAAGACACAAAAGCTAGACTTAGTGAACGAGCAGCAAACAACAGGTGGTAGATGTTGTCTTGAGAAATGGAGGAGGGAAGGAAAAAGATGGAAGAGAAGGTACGGCAATGGGAGTGACACAACTTTGAAAGAGTGCGTGGACTAACAGAACGTCTGGCGGTGAGTAAATGAGAAAGAGTATTCACAGAATCAAGTGCAGAGGTTGCCGAAGTGTACTCAGACACTCAGAGACAAGCCTTCTTGAGCATGATGCTGAATGTCACTCAAGTTGAAGACGAGGACTCAATGGAAAGGATGAAGAGGAAGTTAGAATTGACATCTTGTGCCTTGAGATACGGCCTTCAAGAACACACCCTTCCAACCGGCATAGGTATTACTGTGGCACAACAATACAGTTACCTACAGCAAGCTGGCCTTTCCGTTGAAGAGCTCAGGGAACTAGGGTTTGAAGGACAAGTGCAATAGCCACATTCTAAAGACCAGCCAACGGTAGAGCAAGCCACGGAAGAGGGGCCGGACTTTGAGAAAGAATTTGAGGAAGAACATCACAGAGAGCCCAGTCCACCCCTGCCTGAATTGCCACAGGAAGAGATGGAAGGGGCACAAATTCTTGAAAACATGGTAGCAGCCTGAAGAAGAAGTCAAGAGCTTGCAGAGCAAACCCAGAGGAGAGTGAGAGTATGGCCACAACAACTCCTTGAAGAGCCCATGCCGATATGCGAGGATCCCCATCCTGTCAACTGTTCTCAAGAGTTGACTATATGGCAACAATGGGAGTTATAGACACAACCATTTGAGCTATCTTTTTCTAATCCACGAGCTTTGGATCGTGTTCTACCCCTGGAGACAGTGGTAAGAAACAGAATGGCTAATGACCTCGCCAACAGATGGATAGAGGAGAGTAACATTGTAGTTACTAGATGGAGGTAGGAACCATCAGATTATTGGTAGGACAAGGTGAACCAGGTTCCCAAGACTGTCCAAGGCTACGAGGCGCAACCGAAGTGGAGGAGGAGGATTTGGCATATCAACTTTGATGCATGGACTGCTTCCTGCAGCTCATTGCCTGAAGAGTGGAACGACCCCATCTACATGCCTTACCCTTGCAGACATGGAGTCGACCATGATAGGAACCTACATGGGCCCCTTGACTTTCCAACAATCTACAATGTCAATGCATGGACTCTCGAGGGATGCTTGGTTTTTAGATTGGAGGATATCCTTCCATCCATCAACCACTTCCTCGAGGATTTCTCCTCATGTCCAGGCCCGATATTTATAGTAACCTATAATTACCTTAGGCTCATTAAGTTCTTGCTTAAGGAAAAGCCTGCAGTTGAGGAATCCCACCTTCCCCGCTCTTTTTTGATATCAACTTAGGCATCGATAGTCACGCCATGGCTAGGCTCATGATGAGGGCGACCTTACTTCCCTCCTTCTGCTCAGAAATCCTAGAGGACATGAGTGATATCCACTTCACGAGGTGTAACCATCCCTTTTTGTCATCATCACCTCTGAATGTAAGAGCTAACATCAAAGAATATCTGCAAAGCCACACATTTTTGACTAAGTGCGTGAGGCCACCTCGTGGACCATCCGAGGATGATAGGAATACAACATAAGAACTCTTTTTGTATTCTAGTCGCGTAGCCATGATCAATAAGTCATCCCAAAAAAAAAGAGAGAAAACGAAAAAGAAAGAGAGAAAGAAAGAGAAAAAAGAAAAAGAAAGAGGCTAGTACCAGGAATGAAAAGAAAGAGGAAACTAGAGGAAAAAAATGTGCAAGAAAGAGAAAAGCAAAGGTTTGAGCTCCCCGTGAAACATCTGGAGTGCCACATTCACTACACCTAGGGTTTCCACCTAGCCCCTTCCCCACCTCACACTTAAGGCACATCAAGGGCATGACTACCAGACTTGTCACCCTAAGCTCTGCACCGCACCCATGACGATGCACGAACTAGGTCCTCAAGTGTGGGACAACACCGTGGGCAAGGTTCCGACACAACTCCCAGTTCCACTACCACATGCACTGCACGCACCATGGAGAGGCAGACACACCCCTTAGAAAGTGCACAAATTTGCCTTGTAGGTTAAGATCAGGCTATATCAAGGAGAAAGCACATCAACCAATGGATCGGCCCCAACACCATTTTCAATTTCAAGGGCAGATCTTTGTGAAGACAAAGCAGATCTTTGTCAAGACACCTTTCCAAAGGGACCCAATTCAACACCATTTTCAATTTCAAGGATGAATCCCTCCAACACCATCCTCAACAAGGACATGTATACAAACTCAAAAGGTCACCCAGCCACCAACACTACCACCTTCCAATCTACCACCCATTAGTGCCATGGGACTGGCACTTAGCTAGGAGGGGGGTAATGTTTATTGCAACACTAGCACAACACGAAAAAAGTGGGAAAATAGAAAAACCTGAGAAGAAGGAAAAGGCGTAGGGAAGGCATGGAGAAGGCACCCAGAAGAATAATAAGTCCGAAAAAAGTCCAAAAGCATGGGAACAACTGCCAAAAGTCCAAGGCGTAGCTGTCGAAGTCTGGAGGAGTTGAAAGCAAGAAAGTGCACCTTTAAATGCAAAGTTGCTCTCAAATCCTTGTAAAAGAGCGCGAGGCTACCTCCTGTGAAAATTGTAAACTTAGAAGGGCGGTAGGACTAGCTAGGAAGTGAAAGAATGGAGAAAAAGGGCCTAGGCCATGGTCGACCATGTAAAAATTGAGGATGACCGCTCGTGTAGGGAGGGCGCGTTGGCTATGTGAGAGGTAGCCATGGCCGCTTAGCTTGAAACGCTTGACCATAAGCGGTCCGTAGGTCTCGGGGGTTAAGCTTGTAGCTCCCTTCAATAGCTTATAGAGTGGTCGTACAATAGCAGTGTAGTTTAGTACAAAGTATTAATAGTACTTGATATGGCCAAGGATGCTCTACACCCCCTTTGGGTTGGCAGGTGGAGAAAGATTCATAATAACTTTAATTTTGAGCAGCGTTAGTTGCAATCCTATTTTTGGACATGACATGGCCCAAGATTATACCATGGTTGGGCGAGAACTAACACTTAAGGGGATTCAAGGACATGTTATACTACTTGCATCTTTCAAAGTCTAGGTAGAGCTTGTTAAAATATTCTACCCAATAAGAGTGAACACATAAGTCATCAACAAATATGTCAAGCCACTTATGCAGCATGTCCCTAAAGATAGTGCACATGAGCCTTTGGATTCTAGTGCATTAGTCTACCCAAAGGCACGTTGAGAAATAACAAATGGTGTATGCTCGAGGAAGAGATGTCCTGAATCCCATATGCACAGTGAGGATAGTAGAGAAGCTGAAAAGCTATAAAAGCATGTAGTTGGTTCATCTTTCTATACAATATTATGATGCTTTGTACTTTCACTTAGTGTCTTGTTAGTGTTAGTTAATTACACAATATTGTCTTTATGAGTCCAAGCTAATCTATTTTGGAACCTAATTCACTTGTGCAACAGTTGGTCTATCTTTGCCTATGTCAACATGAGTCTTCTCTTCGTCTTTCATCCTCCATAGCTCCTGCCATGCTCTAGATCCATGTTTTTAAACATGGTATCAGAGCCAGGTTAGCATGGCATAGCTCCGTACATTTATCTCCTAGTCCCTCCTCACCTCTAGTCATCTCTTTTTAGTTCACAACCGGCCCATGACTCCAGTTCCAGCTTCATCAACTTGACTTTGTGGCTGCCATAGCCAACCTGCACCCACCTCTGGTTGAACCTCTGGTTGAGCTCTTGGATCTCCTCAACTAGAGCCTATCTCAACCTGTTCTATTTAAGAGAGTTTTTCCCCAGCTTCAGGCGCTCCCCCTTGTCACGCCAAACGTCAACAATGTGTGCTCCAGCTCAGCATTGCAGAGATTGTAGCTTGTTTCCAAAAACACGACAGTAGACTGTCACACAATCGAATCTCCCCGTGCATGCTGCTGGATGCCTTGTAACCATATGGCTTTGGAAGCTTGGGTTATAAGCGTCCTCTTCATCAAATGATTCGCTATATAAGTGTGTCTACGAGCTGCCTCAATTGGAAAACCAGACACTTGTTTGATTGACCCTAATTCCACCATAGCCATTTCAACTACAAGCTCACTCTCATCTCACTCCCTCACTGTCTGCAGTACACTAATGCTATTGCCACTTTAATTGCATTGAATTTGAAAGGTTTCAACAAGAATCGGGATACTTTGAAGATTCTTTTTAAGTCTTGAAGACCTCAAGTAGTAGCATCAACACCAAGGTTTCTTTCTTTGCCTCATTCTTCCTCCATTTGGCAAGGCAAATACTGTCACTCTGATCTGAGTGTTTACTTAGTGATTTTACTAGCAAGGAGGGGACTCAAGTTGAAGCAAAAGATAAGCATCAAATAATCACCTTCAAGAAGGAAGAAGAGTCAAGCTTAAAGACCAGACATAGTATCTCTTGATACTACAGAGTGTGCATTCACATTACCTTTCACTTGTGTCTCTTGACACATCGAAATACAACTCTTTGCTGAATAATTGAAGCTTATTAGCATGGCAGAACTTGAGCAAATAGCAAAGTTTAATGGAGAAGGTTTCCGATCCTGAAAGGAAAATACCATGTACTACCTCATGAGGAAAGACCTTTGGGATCTCTTTCAAAATGATGAAGGTGATGCAGATGACAGGGAAGAAGATTCAGAAAGTGGGATCCTTGCACTAACTTCATAAAAAACCAAAGATTTGAAGAAGATGAATAATAAGGCACTAGGCATCATTGCCTAGGGACTAAGTGATAATGTGCTACATCATATCTCTGGCATTAGAAATGCTAGAACCGCTTGGGAGGAACTTGATAGGATGTTTGGTACCCAAGCAAATAATTCAAAGGTAAAATTACTCATGCAATTTTATAAATTGGATATAAAAGACAGTGCTTCCATGACCATACACATTAACAAGTTCAAGAGCCTAAAAACCTAGCTTGCAACTCTTAAGAAGAATATTGATGAAGATGAAGCAATAGCTGTACTACTTGCAAGTGTAAATAAGGTTTCATATGAGAATCTTGTGTCCACCTTAAGTAATGTTCCAAGTCTCTCACTTAAAGATATTGAGTGCTCTCTTCTTGATGAAGAGAACAAACTGAAGAACAAGAATACAAAAGATGGTATTCCATCTAGGGAAAATCTCTTATACACCAAAGGAGCTGCTAAACCCAAAGGAAGAGGACAAGGATTCAACATTGACAACAAAAGTCGGATGACATATCATTATTGTGGTAAGACAGGTCATATAGCTAGTGACTATTTCCATAAGAAAAGAGCACATCAGATGAAGAATGATCACCACCAGAACCAATTCATGAATGAAGAAGAAGAAGAAGATGCTTCCACTACCATCAACAAATCTGACAGATTGTTCTAAGGAATTTGTTCCCATAGTGGATTTGCTTTGTAAAAACCCTTGCCAAAGATGTAAAGTCTCAAAGTTTAACTTGACTAGGCTGCTTATGAGCTAGTCTCCTAGGCTATGTTATCATGTGGGGGGGCAAAAGCCAGCAAGTGTAGGGACTCATCATTTGGGGGGGGTGTTGAGAAATAACAAATGATGTATGCTCCAGGAAGAGATGTCGTGAATCCCATATGCATAGTGAGGATAGTGGAGAAACTAAAAAGCTATAAAAGAATGTACTTGGTTCATCTTTCAATACAATATTATGATGCTTTGTACTTTCACTTAGTGTCTTGTTAGTGTCAGTTTATTACACAAGATTGTCTTTATGAGTCCAAGCTAATCTATCTTAGAATCTAATTCACTTGTGCAACAGTTGGTCTATCTTTGCCTATGTCAACATGAGTCTTCTCTTTGTCTTTCATCCTTCATAGCTCCTGCCATGCTCTAGATCGTTGTTTTTTAACAAGGCATGATAATATAAGAAAATATCCCCCTATTCAATGTCAAATGTAGTTTTTGGTCTATAATTTGGATAGACTTTTACTTGATTATATCCTAAAAACCTATTTAATATATAACAGATAGTGAGATCTATAGAAATGAGAGGATCTAGGGCATGGCAGTGAGTTATGGTGGATGGAAGGAGAAGAATAAACTCATGATGGAGGAGACAAAGACACTGTTTGTTACACAAGTGAATTAGGTTCCAAGATTGAGACTTGGACTCATAAACACAATCTTGTGTGTGTGGACAATGACACTGACACTTTATTGATAAGTAAAGAGTACTATCATTGCATTAAGAAAAGGAAGCAAGTACAATGCTTTATAGGAAAGTAGGAAACTACAGTAGGCACCACTGTGCATATGGGATAGGTAAGCCTGGATGTCCTTGGCCCTGAAGCTTCGTACAAAGAGGCTGTTAGTGAGTGTGATTGCTGAATCTCAACATCCCTCCTCAATCACAACTAGAAAGGCACAAATTGTGTAGAGGCTGTAATGAGAACCACCTACAAAGTGTGGGCACACCACAAACATGGTAGACACCAGAGGCTATCGCAGAAAAGGCTAAGTGTGGGTACCAAAACATGATGGACATCCAGAGGTTGTAACAAGGGCCTCACAAAGTGTACAGGGGTTGTAGTGCCAAGTTACATGAGGAGTTTACAAAGCTTATGGCAAGAAGCATTAGGGCTAGGAAATACAAGGCTTTTAAAACAGCCTATCAGAGTAATGAGAGTAGAAGGACTGATGAGGCTTGTCCTTCCATTCCTGGTGGTCTTCATCTTCATCTTCATCTTCATCTTTTGGTCCATGGTCGTCTTCTTCTTTCACAGCAAGATAGGCCTTTTGGGACCTCTTCCTAGCATGACAGAACTTCTCAGTGTGTCCGGTCCTTTTGCAGAAGTCACAGAAGAGCGATTCCTTTTTACCTTTGTATCTGTTGTTTACATATAACATTTGTTCATCCTTTGAAGTGCTAGGATCTTCTTTGCTTTTAAGTTTCTTTTCTTCCTCTAGCAGAGAGGCTTTAATATCAACAAGTTGAGGATCAGGTATATTGGTTAGAGTGGTTGATACATTATCATAGGCAGGAGGCAGACTTTTTAACAAGACACCAATACAAACATCTTCATCCATTTTTAGCTTTATCCCTGCAAGTTGGGTTAGGAGACTTTCCATGTAATTTAGATGGGATGCCAGGGATGTATGAGGCTTCATATCAAGTCGGAAAAATTCAATCAATAGACCATACTTAGACAACTTTGACTGTGCACCAAATAGGGTATCCAATTTGTCCCAAGTGTCATGGGACGTGTCATAGGCATCCACATGATGGATGTAGTTATCATCTAATTCCAGGTTAATGATGGCTTGTGCCTTTTCATCATTCTTCTGCCAAGTAACTGCAAGGTCTGCATCTCGAGGTTTCTTTTCTTTGCCATTTGTTATGGCCCAGAGACCCTTCTTCATCAGGATGAGCTTGATGCGGGTTTGCCAGGTGTGAAACCCGACTCCCTTGAACCGAGCATTTGGAGAGTCTTTTCCCATGTTGGATGGCTGGAGCAGCAACAAATCAGCTCCAAGATTCTCAGATTTTACAAGTGAAAGAGCAGATTACAATGTGTCATGAGACACAAGTAATGGTAGTGTGAAAACACACTATGTAGAGACTTGATGTTGAGCTTGAATCTTCCTTGCTCGGGGTCGTCGATCCTTCTTCAATCTTCTCAGGTCCTTCTCCTCCTTGATTTGGTGGTGGGACAGTAGATTAGAGTGGCAGTGTGTTGCTCCATGTGGCAAGAGAGAGAAAATGATGAGATTTTTGAGCTTTGATGAAACTGGCTATGGCTGACAGTTTAGGGTTTCAGACAAGGGCCTGGTTTTTTGCAGATTGCAAGAGCTGTAGTTGATCATTTCCCAAACTTTTTACATGTATAGGAAGCTTATATCATAGCCTTCCAAAGCCCCATGGTTGCAGCCTGGAATTCATTGCGTGCTGATTGCACAGACAGTACGAATAGGAAGAAGCGCAGATTTGACAGCGACAACAAATTTTCGCAATGCTGCTCTCTGATGTGCCTGATGTTGAGGGCTGACGTGCCAGATGAAGTGCCTTGGAGTGTAGAACACTTTTGCAAAAGAAATTGATTTGAGATATGGCCTGTAGATGCAGATCTAGGTCCTCAATCAGAGCTATGTGCTCTTTGGCTATGGTTGCCACAAGCTTGGCTGAAGATGAAGTTGAGAAAAAAATTCATACACTGACACTGAGCTGGATGGAGGTTGAGAGGAATCAAGAGAGGCTAGAGAAGCAATGCCATGCTCGACTAGGCTCTGATACCATATAGAAATGAGCGGGATCTAGGACATGGCAATGAGTTATGGTGGATGGAAGGAGAAGAATAAACTCACGATGGAGGAGACAAAGACACTGTTTGTTACACAAGTGAATTAGGTTCCAAGATTGAGACTTGGATTCATAAACACAATCTTGTGTGTGTGGACAATGACACTGACACTTTACTGATAAGAAAAGAGTACTATCATTGCATTAAAAAAAGGAAGCAAGTACAATGCTTTATAGGAAAGTAGGAAACTGCAGTAGGCACCACTATGCATATGGGATAGGTAAGCCTGGATGTCCTTGGCCCTGAAGCTCCGTACAAAGAGGCTGTTAGTGAGTGTGATTGCTGAATCTCAACAATATCTCCTGGTTGGAGCATTCAATTTTTGATAGTTGATGCATACACAAATTTTACCATTCTTCTTGAGTACCACAATGATAAGTGATAACTAGTCTGTACGTTTGATTTCATAGATGAATCCTACTTTCACTAACTTGTCGATTTGCTACTTGACATGATGGGTATATAAAGGATTCATAAAAAAGTGTTGACTAGCTTGGTGTCATCTTTGAGAGGAATCATACGAGTGAGAACTTGAGTTGGAATACCCTTAATGTCAAAATAGTTCTAGGTGAAACATTTGTCCTTTAGCAAGTTAATCAATTGTTTCTTATCCTTTGCATTAAGATCGTCAACAATGTAAATAAGCCTAGGGGATTCCCCAAGTGCTACAATGTTTATTTCATTGACCTTTACCAAGCCCTCAATGGGTTTGTTAGATATATGTTCATGCTTTGTGCCCAACAAGACAACTGCTTAATCACTCTTTTTGAATTTCGTGAATTTTGGTCAAAGGTCTTATGGTTTCTTTTGACTTCAAGTTTCTAACTTGTTGGTGTGTGAATATCATGTTTTAAGTGTTTTTGTCTCAAATAGAATAGAAGTTTGGTCTTAAACTTGCTACATTGAGTTGGTTGGGGAATTTCTAGGTTAGAGTCATCATTTTCATCTATATTAGACATGTTCACATGCACATGCACATGCGCTATTGCAGTGCATAGGTGCACATGGGAGTGCTATGTGCATGAGGCTTGTGTGCATGGGTTGTTATGCAAGTGCTACACTAACCTACTAGTGCGGGTGAGTGTACTAGGGTAATACTTGTCAAGTGCACTAATGTGCATATACACTAGGGTAATACTTGTGCATATACACTAGGGTAACCTACTAGTGCGGGTGAGTGTACTAGGGTAATACTTGTGCATATACACTATGCCCAAGTGTAGTATGCTTGTGTACTTGTGTGGCCAGCTTAGTGTGAAAGGTGAGGTTTTGGTGTGTGGCTAGCTCTAGAGATAGTACATTAAGGTGGAAGTGACAACGCAAGTTTATATGGACTCAAGTGTGCACACGTGCGCACATGTGCACACGTATGTACATGTGTGCACACACATGTGCACAAAAGTACATGGGTGCTTACTAGTGCACTACAAGATATCAACTTCTTCGCTCTCCTTCCCTCCAAACCTTCCTTGCGAACAGGGTGGACATGGGTTGGTATTGAGATGAAGGAGACACTTGCAAGTGCACATAAGGGCAACTTAGTGCTAAACACTTTTTTGTGCACTTGGGATCTTTAGTGAATTCAAGTTAATAAAATGAGTGCATGCATATCTATGGTTAGTGCAAGTAGCAATGCAAGGTTGTGTGTAGGTCCACAGTTCTAAACCTTGCATCTAGTTTCATTTAGTTGACTTGTGTGCACTATGTACACTTAGGTGTGCTCAGACACACTTGCATTGGCACGAACACGTGTATGTGCACACATGTACACTTTTGTTGCACTTGACCCAACTACTCTAGGCACCCTAACCTAGTGTAGTTGTGTACTCTCATATATGCTCAAGAGTACTTGAGAGTGCTTGTGTGTGCTCAAGATTGCATCTAGGTGCACGTGTATTCAAGAGCACTTACACTTTATTCTAGATGCACCTACACTCAAACTTAGATGCACTTGATGGATTAGGGTGTGGATGCTAATACACTCAAGGATACTCGAGTGCACATGCATGTACTAGGTCCAGTATTAGTGCCAGTGCTAGTGCTCACATATGCAAACTAGTGCACATAAATGCATGGGTGTACACTAGTACACTACAAGATGTCACTTTCTTCCCTCCTCATTTTTCCAAACCTCCATTTTAAAAAGGGTGGACATGGGTTGGTTTTGAGATGAAAGAGTCTATTGTGAGTGCACATGGGAGTGGTATGGCATTGTGCACTATCTTTGCACTTGGGATCTTGAGTAAATTCAAGCTGACACTAAGTGCACATGTGTATAAGTTAAGTGCAAATGATTGTGCAAGGTTTTGTGCAAATGTGACACAATGCACAAGTTATGGGTATTAAGATTGTTCATTAATGAACATGGGTAAAGTTTAGTGTAGAGAAATGCAATAGATTCAAAAGTTTTTATGCAAGTGTAAGTGCAAGTGCACTAGGTCCACCACACTATGGTGTGCAAGGGTGTTGTGAGTTATGTCAAGGAATGGGTTTGATGCAATTGCAAGGTCCTAGTACACACACACAATTTCACATGTGCATACCAGTGCACATGCACTAAAGTGTACATATGTGCACCCAAGTGTATGCAAGTGCACAAGGTTGTATTACTACAAGAGGCAAGTGTATGTACAAGGCCTCACTATCTTCCCTTATTGCCCCCAAATCTCCCTTGCGAATAGGGTGGGTGTTGGGTTGTGAAGAAATAGAGAGAGGCATGTCAAACGTACATTGGGACTTATTGGAATGTAGCATCTCAATATGTACTAGGGTGCACTTAGAATGCAAGTGTGGTTGTGGTCGTGCGTTGCTACAAGGTGTAGTGCATTGTGGGGAATCCTAACATATCGATGAATGTGTGGGTGTAAGGAGACTACAAGTGCAAGAGGTGCTTGGGATTATGGATGCAGTGCAAGATGTAGCCTAGGACACAAGGGTACTCTCAAGTGCATAGAAGGTTAAAGCATGAAAGAGTGCACATAACTTCATTCAATCTAACGGGTCTCAAAAGTGCCTTCATAGTCATGAAACATAGAGAGCAATAAGATTTTTGGCACATTCATCACCAAAGCTAATCATTAGTAATCATTTTAGTGTTTCTACACTTCTCTTCCATTGATCTAGTTCTTTTTGAACTAGCTCACATTTAATGGTTTTCATACTCAAGTTTCATGAACTGGTTTGGTTTAGGGGCTATTCATACTTTTAGGGATTTCTATCTTGAGTTTTTGGCCTTGTTTCATGTAGATTCTCCCGAGTTTGGTCATTGAGAATTTCCATTGGTATCTTAAGAGTTCTCAAGTTTTGGTAATGCAAATATATGCTCTTTGGTATCATTTTTGTATTTTTTTAACACATGTATACAAGGGCTATACACATGCAATAAAGCACTCACTCTCAAAGCTAAATTCAAGGGAGAAAATAATTTTGCACACATAGGCTATGATAGGAAACAAATTGAGACAAAAAATCGTAAGACACATTGTGCAAGAAGAAAATTTCTAAGTTATGGGTTCACATGCTAACAAATGGGAATTAATGCACATAAGCAATACTGGTGATCATACACTAAAACCACACTATATGGCATTCCTCTTGGGTTCTTTGCACGTGGATGAATAGTGGGATGACATGCAGCCTCTCTCTGAACTTGCACATCCTCCAAATGGGCCACAATTTATAGGTCAAATTTCTCCTCTTTTGCATCTAGTCCATCAACTATATCTTCATTATCTTCTTCATATTCTACTACATCATCTTCATCATGTTGCTCATCCTCTAGGAGTTCTTCAATTGTATATGTCTCTATATCTCTTTTTGTGAAATCTTTATAAGGGAATTTTAGCAGAAAAGGTAGCACAAATTGAACCCCTTGACCCTGAGACCTTCTTCTTTTCCTCTTTGGTGTGCCCATATCTAGAGAGCCTTGAAAATCTTTTGCATCAAATATCACATAGGGTCCATGATTTGGTATGAAGAGAGGAATCCAATCACATTGAAAATGCATTCTCACTTTGTATTGTGTAATGTCAATACGGTACGAAAACAAACTTGCACACCTCACAAATGTCTCTCCTCACTTTGTATCATCTTCTAAATAACAAGCAAAAGGAAAAAGCACAAAGATTGAGAAAGAATACTCTGAAATAGCTCTAAAAGCATAGGACAATCAAGGTGCAAGTTTGGGTAAAAAAGCGTACAAAGGCCTTGCCACTTGTATTTATACACCATCGGAGCACCTTACCACGTGGATGGCCACATGAATAGTAGCAGCAAATCCTAGCCAATGATATAAAGCCACATGTCATGGGCTCCACCAAGTATATAAGATGGGCCCTGACGTACGTAGCTCATTTTAGTCATCCAGCAATAACATGAGTTATTTTTAGATATTTTCTCATTCAGCATATCATTAATATTCCACATTTAGCTTCGGTCCCTGCCTCAAATCTTCCTCTATGATATGGTGTAATAGGGAGTCCTCCAAGGGATGCACTAATCTTTCTTGCATTGTAT
This sequence comes from Lygodium microphyllum, assembly GCF_053477565.2. Lineage (NCBI taxonomy): Eukaryota > Viridiplantae > Streptophyta > Polypodiopsida > Schizaeales > Lygodiaceae > Lygodium > Lygodium microphyllum. The sequence goes on along the minus strand of NC_141141.1, from coordinate 45,289,068 downwards.
TGTACACATTGTGGGATGCCCCACCAATGTGTGCACAATACGAAGCAATCGAGGGTTTTGAAAGAGGCCTGCTCTTGCTTTCTTTTACACTGTATTGGATATTGCTCATGTGTCCTCCATGATACAATGCAACTTTTCCTCCTACAGAGAGACCAACTATTGCCTCTTGCACCATATTGACCAGTTCTTGGTGAGTCATCCATGATATTACACGACTCTTCCTCCTATACAGAGAGATCAACTATTACCTCTTGCACTGTATCGGCCAGTGCCCAGTGAGTCATCCATGATAAGGTGAGACTCTACCTCCTATAGAGAGACCAACTATTGCCTTTGGTGCATATTGGCTAGTACCTTGGCCTACAAAATGTTGCGATCTCTCCTCCATGCAAAGACAAATTGTTGCTCTTCGTGGCATTATCGGCTCTTGCTTGGCACCTCCTCCACACTACAACCCCCAGTCAAATATTTTTTCGTTTGTTCTTCTTGTCATTTTCTATTAGGCATTGATGACAAAGATAAAGCATATAGCAAGGGAAGTTTACACAGAGAGCAAGGATAGTGGACAATGTCAAGAATCATGTGGTGGGGGGAGTTGCTTGAGTTGTTACGCCAAACACACACTGTATACAAAAGAGGAAGCTCACTCAAGAACACAAGAAGAGAGATGGAGGCCAAAACATTTTCTTGTTGATTTTTTTTCCTTCTTCCACACACTATACAATGTACAAAAAGTATAAATAAGATACAACATAAAGGAAAGTGGCCTACTAAGTCAAACATCACATAATAGACTATACTAATCAACTGGTGCTATATCTTTGCCAGCTGTAGGTGGGTATAGCAAACTAAATATAATAAGTGATAAGTTAGTGGCCATGTGAGTATCATAATGACCACCAATGTGCCAAGTGTAGACATGTAGACCCATCTAGCCACACGGTCCATCATCAATGTCCACACCACATGTTGAGCTTGCTATCTCAACACTCCCCCTCAAGTTCAACTCTATCTCTGCAACTCCAAGTAAGCTTCGAAGCTTTCGAAGCTACTCTGCACCTAATGCCTTTGTGAAAATATTAGCTATCTGATCCTATGTGTGCCTTCTCTCTCACAAAGTGGTAGTGCACCTCAATCTCTTTTGTACTAGCATGGAACACTGGATTCTTAATTAGCTGTATGTTGTTCATGTTGTCACAATGAATGAAAACTGGACCATCTCCCTATACATCCAAATCACCTAATAACTTTTGCAGCCATACCACCTCACATGCTGCCATAGAAGCACCTCTATACTCAGCCTCTGAACTCAATAAAGCAACTGTAGGTTGCTTTTTGCTGCTCCATGTAACTGCTGCACTACCAAGAGAAAACATGAATCCACTAGTAGATATTTTGTCTGACATGCTACCAGCCCAATCTGCATCTATGTATCCAAAGACCTGTACATCCTTACCTGCCTAAAAAAAAGGTCCATAATGTAAAGTGGACTTCACATACCTCAATATGTGTTTGACTGCATCCAAATGAGGCTTTCTAGGCATCTGCATAAAATGCTTGATAAGGCCAATGACATAGCCCAAGCCTTGTGATAGTCATGTAAATCAAAATCCCTACTATCCTCCGGAACATAGTAGGGTCTTCTATCTCATCCCCAACGTCAGCACTCAACTTCACATTTTGCTCCAATGGTACTGAAAGAGGCTTACATGTTGTCATACCATACTTGGATAACATATCCAAGCCATACTGCCATTGGGATAGCCATATACCATCATCACATCTGACCACCTCAATACCAAGAAAGTATCCCAACTCACCCAATCCCTTCATCTCAAACTTCTTCTTCAAGAAGTCCTTAACTTGAACAATCCCATTGTCACTATCACCTGTAATAATCAAGGCATCCACATAGATGACTATGATGACCAAACCTGCATCTCCCATTCTCACATAGAGTGAGTGATCATCATCAGAAATACAAAAGCCAATATCGACAAGATACTCTCCGATCTTGTTAGACCATGCTCTAGGTCCTTGCTTTAGCACGTAGAGCACCTTCTTTAACCTGCACACATATGTGGGATGCTCTAAATCCTCATAACCTGGTGACTACTCCATATACACTTCTTCTTGCAAATCACCATGCAATAAGGAATTCTTAACATCCATTTGTTGCAAACTCCAACCTTTGGCTGTTGCCAAGGCAATCATGCATCTAACAGTTGCCATCCTAGCAATTGGACTAAATGTCTCTTCATAATCTATGCCATATTTTTGAGCATAGCCTTTTGCAACCATCTTAGCCTGATACCTGCTAAGGAAACCATCTACATTATGTGTGGGAGCTTTCACTCAACCACCAAGACCCACGGACCGCTTATTGTTTCAAGTGTTCCAAGAGAGCTCTAATGGCTATCTCTCACCTAGCCAACGCGCTGTTGATCCTATGAGTGTAGTGAGCTTACCTTGATGCCGATACGAGTTGCCTCCTCTCCCACACACACTAGTAGCTCCACGATCCTAGATGTTAGCTCAAGCATCCTCAAGCCTCCTCCACCTCCAAGCTCCATCCTCCATAGCCGTGCACGCAAGAAGAGAGAAGAGAAGAGAAGAAGAGAACAGGAGATGGTGAAGAGCTTCACCCTCTTGATCCCTCACTCTCACACACTCACTCCCTCACACTCTCACACTCCCTCTCTCAAGAGCACACACAAGAAAGAATATGAGAAGGAGAGAAGAAGAAGAAGACTCTTGTTGCCACACACCAAAAGAATGATATTTCATTGACTTTTTGAACTTTATATACAAGCCCTAAAATCCCATGGTCACCCATCCCTTTTTTACATGACCGGCCATTGTGGCAAGGTCCTTTTTCCATTTTCCTCCTCTAGCCTTGTGCCTCTAGCCTACACCCATCTAATAGTTTACAATTGGCACAGGAGGGAGCCTGGTGCTCTTTTACAAGAGTTTTTCAAGTTTTTTGAGGCACCTTTTTATTTGAAGTTGCACTTTTTGCCCAGGTTCATCTTTAGAGGCCGCCTGTGTGTCTTTGCTCTTTTTCCATCTTCCTTTTACTTTTTTCTTCATTTTTCCGCCATCTTGACTTGGGGTTAACATTACCCCCCTCCTAGACGGGTGCTAGTCCCATGGCACTTCGGTGTTGGGGTGGTGTAAGGGTGAGGGCCACATGTAAACTCAGGTGCTTGTGGAACCTTAAGAATGATGTTTGTCAGAGTAGCTAACTGGATGTCATGGGTTGATGAGGGCCTCCAAAGTTGGTGGTTTGGCGCTTTTGGGACACCTGAAGGAGAAGGTGCGGTGCTCTACCTAATGGGAGTGTCTACCTTATTGTGTTAGTGCAGTGTGATCATGCTAGTGGAATGGGGAGGTGGGTCTAATCGCAGGCAAGCCTGGGTGATGTCCCACTCTTGAGGACCCCATTGGTGCAAAGGGAGGTGCGGTGCAAGTAGCTTAGGGTGACATGTCTGAGTGTTACCTCCCTAGGTATGTCCTGCCCTTGAGGGGCCCCAAGCGTGAAGTGGGGGAGCAAAAAGGGGCTAGGGGGTTAGGAGCAGAGCCAGTTGACCAAAGCCATCGGGCATGCCTAACTTGAGAACCCCTAGGTGCAGTGATCGTGCTTTAGTGGTGCTAAGTGGTTCTGCAAGTGAGTTTTTCCATCCATTCAGTGTGGAATGGTGTTCGTGGTTTTCTTTTCATGCTGTTCTTTTCCTTGTCCTTACCTCACTCTTCTCTTACTCTTTCTCTTCTCTTTTTTTTTTTGGTGGAATGAATGACAGCCAGGCCTAATCCTCTTCATCTGAATGGGGGGAGGAAAGGAGGGCGGATGGATTTGGGTGAAATTTGGTGGCTTTGAATGTACCCTTTTAGGTTTATGCAGACGTGGAGAGAGGTGGTGGAAGGGAAGCGGTGATTACACCTAGTGAATTGGCTATCACTCAAGTCCTCTAGGAGAGCTAGGCAAAAGGAAGGGAGTAGGCTAGCTCTCATCATTAAGCGTGCCATAGCATAGCTATCAATAGCATTGGGATCAAAAAAGAGGGGGGCAAGCCATTCTCCTGCGGTGCCAGATCTTGCTTGAGTAATAGCTTAAGAAGCCTAAGGTAATTACACGTAGTTATAAAAGCGGGATCGGGATAGGAGGAGAATTCTGCGAAGCGAGTCATGGATTCGGTTAGGCTTCCTAAATAAAAAAGGAGGGCATTATCGAAGGAGGTGGCGTTGGACCGTCCATGGAGGGTGGCGACAAAATCCACACCTACCCTACAAGGATACACCATGAATGTGGGGTTGTTCCTCTCATAGGACAGGGTGTTGCAAAATGCCATCTAGGCGAGCATGTTGATATTGCATATTCACCTTCTCTAGAGGGGTTGGCAATTGTAGCCCCTTACAGTGTGCAGCATCTCGAACACTTTATCTTGTCAAAAATCTGCTTCCTCCATGCCCCATAGAGTGGGGGTCTTTGCCCTATCATCCAGCCATTTTTGGCCTAGTCGGCTGCCAGCCGTGATCACCTCCTCCATTACTTTGATCGGCAGGACCCTTCTCAGGCTGTTAGGCATAAGGAACCTGAAAGAAAAAGGGTCCTTCTCAATTTCCTGCCATTCCCAAATCACCAGCTCCGCGTAGAATTGCGTTGGGAGGTCATCGGGGCATGGTGGGAGGGATTCGGATGGCCGCACGACTGGCTTGGCCTGCAGCTGCCTTCTGGCTTCTTCCACCGGTTTTTTCCATCGCTCCTTGAGCGTGGCTTGTCTGTCCAGGGGCGGGTCGAATTGGTGCTGTTCCTGATCGTGCGACGAGGAGGGTTGTGGGATCACATCTTCTTCGAATTTGCCCATGTTGAATTCGAGTTCAGCTTCCTTCCCTTGCCGATTTCCCTATGGTGCTCTCTCTTCAAATACTAGGGCATCCACTTCCTGGGGGGTTAGGCTGGCCATCAATAGGTATTTCTGTTGCTCATCCAGGCTCAGCCTAACCTCCACAGGTTGGGGTGGCATTTACAGTCCTACATGCAGGGCTCTGCGTGAAATGTTAAGCTTCTTTTGTGCCACCTCCAATGACTCCTCCTCCTCTGGCTAGGTAGTGTCCATGATGGTGTCGAGGAAGGGTTTTTGTTGGGCACCGAAGGCCACTTGGGCGGCTTCTGCCTTGCTCTCTGCAATGATCTTTTTCTTTTCTACTAGAGCAAGGCACCGTGCCAGTGTCTTCACCCTCTTTTCATTATGCACCGCCCACTCCTCTGCTTTCTTGTTCATTTCCTCCATGCTCTCCCCTTGCTTTAGGGTCAGTATCATGAGCCTTTGCTCTTGGTCCTCCAATTCCCTGATCAGCCTCTCCTGTTCTTCTTTTTCAGAGTTCAACTGATCGGTTAGGCACTCAATCTCTTCTTGCTGCTCCTCCATGTCCTCCTTTCTTTTCTCATCCCTGGTGTTGAGCTTAGCCATGAGCTCTTCAACTTTAGTAGTTTTTGCAATGAGCTCCTGATATTGCATTATCAGGAGCTTATGTTCTCTTTGCATCTTCACCAGCTCCTGTGTTTCATTCTCGAGCTGCTGCCTCCAGTGCTCTTCCCTGTCATCCTTAGCCTTTATTTTTTGCTTGAGATCCACGATCTCCCTTTGCTGCATGGCTATCATCCTTATTTTGTCAAGCTAGAAGGTGGCTATTGATTCCTTCTCAGCTACCAAATCGGCCACAGCTATCTTTCGCTCCTCCTTAGCTTTCTCCAACTGAGAGAGTAGCTCGGCGACGTATTCGTCGTAATTAGCTAGTGGCATCATCATTGTTTGGATGGGTGTTGTTGAGGCCTCCACCTTCTGTCGTTTAGGATTTTGCCTAGACTCTACGTCTATGGCCGACCGCTTTTACCCTGTAGCCGTAGTTTCAGTGCTCTTTCCCTGGGCTATCTCCTTGTTAATGAAGTACTGCATCCATGCCACAAAATTTGATACGTCTGCACTGGTGGGGATGCTGGGGATGATGGTGGTTGGCATGGTGGGAGGCACCATTAGAGCAGGAATTGGGTGAATTGGGGCTTTGACCTTGCCCTCAGTGACAGCGGGCGGCACAATATCCAACACCTATGTGCTTGACCCAGGCCCTTCTTCTCTATGTGGGCTCAAACTCCCCAGTTCATCTTCTCTGCTTTGCTGTTCGATGGACCGGTGTGTAGCTTCAGCCAGGTCCTCTTCCTCCTTCCTTCTTAGTTCTTCCTCTTCTTCATCAGCCTTTCTTTGCCTTTCCTCTTTTGCTTTTCTCTGCTCTTCCTTCTTTTTCTCTTTTTCTTCCTTTTCCTTTCTTTTTCTCTCCTCTGCCTCCTGTTTTGATGCCATCTTAGCCTTATGTAATTCCTCCTTTTCCTTTTCTTCTTCCTATTTTTTCTTCTTCTTCCTCTCCTTGGTCTCCCTAAGGGACTCTCTCTTGGCCTTCTCTAAGTCCTCTTTCTCTTTCCTGTGGCCCTCGTCATCCTTTTTCTTCCTTTGAGTTGTCTTCTTTTTGGGTTTCTTGGTCGCCTTCCTGCTTTCCTATTTTTCCCCTTCTTCATCTGTTTCAGTTCTATCGGTAGATTCTTCTCTATCTTGTTGAGGGGGTGTCCTATCGGGCGTTTCTCCTTCTCGCTCCTCTGTATTCTGCGTCTCTCTTACTATCTCTTGGATGAGCGCAGTCAAGACACCTCCATACCCGATGACAGAGGCCTTGGATGAAGCTTTCTTCCTTTCTGTAGCCTTGGAGGTTGGAGACTCTCCACTTTCCGGCACACTTCCTAAAGCCAATGCTTTAGGTGCCTGGTCGATAGTTTTTCGTACATACTTGTTCCAGTCAACTTCATCCAGAGTGTGGGCCGCTATGTTCTACAGCACAGGCACGCTGATTCGATGCATCAGGGAGTTGTAGCATTGGCTGGAGAAGAGCACATGTACTAGTTTTGCTTGTAGCCTACCTTCTGCATCGGGAATGTCTTGGATGCTGATGCCGTCATTGATGAGCACCTCCTCCTTTTTCATTTTCAGCATAGCATAGATATCCCTCTTCTGTTTTCAGAGGTCTTTGACTCCAATCCCAATGCCCTCTCTACCAAGGCTGGATCTAGAACCTGCACCTGCTTGGCACTTTCTCCTCTACCCACCGTCAGTGTGCCGCATTCTTGGTCTGGGTCGTATGAGCTAAGGAACTCCACACACTTCAGGTGGTCCAGCTCCTATGAGAATTTTTCAAGGTACTTGGTGAGGTTACATTGCTTGACCACCCTCCTAGTAGATTCCTCCCTAGCCACCACAACTTCTATGTTGTGGACGGTTCGAAACTTAAGCTGGTTGAAGGCGCGGTTTTCTAGGTAGATGCAATATTGCTCTCTTTCCTCATCTATGAATGGGAGTTGGTGGGCGTGGTCTTGCTACGACATCTTTTGTTCCTGTCATAAACCGTAATTTTCATTAGTGCTTGCGACATAATAATTTGCTGAAAAAGAAAAACTCTATGCTTTTGAACGAATTCATTAAGATCAAATGTAGATTCTCCTTTTCAGACTTTGACTTTTTGCCCTTTACTTTAAAATTTTCATGCCCTTTTCCTACCCCATCCATTTTTCATAATATATGTCTATGTGTTTCACTGACTTTGATTTGATTTACTGATTCTGATTTGATTCACCTTACCCCCTCCCCTTCCAGCTTGAGAAGAATACTTCCTAGGATTTAGGGTTAGAAGGTTAAGGGCTTTCGGCATGGAGGTGTAGGGGTTACTTGTGAAGGAGCCAAGTATAGAAATTGGGATTGTATTCCAAATGAGCTGCGCAGTCCAGATCAAAAGGCCGAATCCCCATGTACGTGATGTATGTGAGAACATATGTTAGGAAGTCACCAGAGTTGACACGGCTAGTAATGTGCAACTCTTCCTCAGTCAACAAGCGATCGAGGTAAGGGTGTCCTTTGATGTGCTCTTCCATGGATTGACCATGAAGAGTGGTTAACACTCTATACGAGGTTGGCGCAACGTAAGTGGGGTCGTACTCTGCTGTTTTGAAAGCGCAACACTGCTCAGTGTTGGTCATTATTCGGCATCCTTCAACTTCCCATTGCAACCTAAGAGTGAACCAATGCTTTAAGAATTGGGATTTCATCTCAGCAAGTCTTGACAACTCTGCAACTTCTTGGTTAGTGATGGCAGAAGTGGTTCGCTGATCATACGATGTGATGAGGCATTGTTTGATTGCTTGCTCTTTGGAGATCTCACTACTAAGCAATTCAGTAGCGGAGGTAGCGGCTTTTGTGAACGTGAATTTAAATGTTTTCCAAGAACAAGGCATCGTTTGAATTTCGGTTATGAAGGATTCGTCCAATAGGCCTAAGTCCAGTCAATCATAGCTTAGAGCTAATGACACAAAAGTGGTGTCCAGTCGCTTAATGCAATCCACCATGTCATCCCCTATTTCTTCAGCTAAATCAGCTGCTAGTGTGAAAAAGGATTTCCTCTCATAAGAGGGTCTAAGGCCTGTGGGTGGTTGGGGTTTGGTAGGACTTGAGCCTTTGGCAATGAAAAGTTGCGGTTGTGAGTGTTCTTGAGCTTGTGATTGGGTTGCTGGGACTATGGTTGGGTTAGCAGCAACCTCGAGTGACAGCCTACTGCTTTCAGGATGGATTTGGGAAGTTGGATCAACTTTGGCAGGTGATGATTCTTGTGACGGTGGTTGTCGCTTGGGTCGATAGGCTTGGGCGACTCTCTTGGATTCATGCATGGATGAACTTGATGGTTGCGGGTCAGGGAAGCTCTATGGCTTGTGGTTTTGAGGTTTTACAATTTTTGGGATGATCAAGATTGAGGCTGGCGTACGAGTGGTGCCTTTGGCTATGTGGGCTTTAGGTATCCATATCCAAGCATTGCCCTCATAGTAGCCTTGTGCGTGCAAGAGGGCTTTGGGGACCCATCTTTGACAGATTACACGTCCATTCCTGTAACTGCGTCTGGGCCTCCTAGGTTTAGAGTTTCTCGTCTTATGGGGGTAGGAGCGTCGATTCCTAGGTGATTGTTGCGGTTGTTTAGGCATCCATTGAAGGCGAGGCTGTTGGGCCTTAGCTTTGGCTGCTATGGGTTGCGGTTTATGAAATTCGGGGAGTGGCGGCCGCGCACTACCCCCTCCTTAGACTTGACTACATCTGTTTCTATCAGTGGCTTTGTGGCTCGGGATGAGGTCGCGCAGCCCTTGCTGAAAGCTATAACAATGCAAGCGTTGCCTATTGCGAGATGGATGCGCTGAGACTTGTAATCAACATTGCAGTGAGCCTGCTTTTTAAAAGTTTGCCCCAACAACGACTCCGTGTCCGCATCTTTAGTGTCTGACAACACGTAAAAAATCAGTGGTACAGTTGTAGACTTGATAGAGACGGTGGCTCTGCACTTGCCCAGAAGTGCGTATGAGTGGGCCCCATATGGACTTAATTTGGCAGTGGTGGGTTGAAGTCGTGGTTTGCCAAGTTGGGTCCAATGATCATGAGTTAAGACATTGCAGTCTGCTCCCTCACCAGGGCATTAAAAGTGCATGTTTGGTTGGCAATGACCGTGATATGGAGATATGCGGGCTCTACGGCTTCCTCGTCCTCATCGTCAATTTTAGTGATTGTGGCTACTCGTACGTTGACAGGCATTTCCAACATCAGTGGCTCATGCAAAGGATGCGTAGGAGGGTAGTACTTCTTGACACAACTACCATTGAAGAAGCCTATTCCTTCACCGTCTAGGGTCTCAAGTTCTCGACATTGCCTGTTTGGCTGATCGCACGAACTTTGAAGGGTCCAAGACCTCTAAATTTTGTTTTTTGCTTATGCCCCTTAACTGAGTAGAGGAGTACTAAGTCACCCTATTCGAACTCGCGTTGCTTAACATGCTGGTCAAACCAGCTCTTGCGTCGGGCTTTCTCACTGATCAGCCCATGGGTAGCTAGAAGGCAAGTCTCCGAGAGGCATTCGAGTTCAACCAGGCATTGTGTCCATGCCTCCTTCCCTTCCCATTGTTCTGGAAGTGCTATTCTCAGGCTAGGAATGAAGAATTCTAATGGTAGAATTGCTTATGTTCCATATGTCAACCTAAAGGGGGTTTAACCGATAGCCGTTTTATAAGCTATGCAGTAAGCCCACAAATTTGCCATAAGCTTGTTGTCCTAGTCGCTGCGTGAAGCAGAGACAACCTTGGTCAGGACATTGACAAGAATCTTATTTGTTGATTTGACCTGGCCATTTTCCTGAGGGTAGTATGGTGAGGATTTGCAATGGATGATGAGGAAGGTGGACAGGAGATGTGTGATCACTTCATTGATGAAGTGCGTGCCTTGGTCACTGACCAGTTCAATGGGGCAGCCAAATCGTGAAATCACTTGCTCCCATAAGAACTTAGCAGTCGTTCTAGCATCATTTTTTTGTGTTGCTCTCACTTCTGCCCATTTCGTGAGGTAGTCCATGGTCACAATGATGTACTTGACTTGCGAATACTGTGCCGTAGGACTAATGGGTCCAATCAAGTCAATTCCCCATTTTTTGAAGGGTTGTCGAGCAATAATTGGGGTTAATTCCATTTGATCCTTGCGAATTGAAACCTTCATCCGCTGGCACTTGTCACCGTGCTTGATAAATCGTGCTGCATCGCGGAAAAGCGTAGGCCACCATAGTTGAGATTGCAGCACCTTTCATGCTGTCGTATCCTCGCTAAAGTGCCATCTAGCCATGCCGCTGTGTGCCTGTAAGTACACATCATGCATCTTATGCTCGCAAACACATCTTCGTAGCAATCCATCTTGCCCCAGCCTATAGAATTGGCCTGCAATCAGCTGATAGGGCTGGATCTTAAGGATTAATTGCCTAAGTCGGGCTTTTTCTATCGATCAATCAAGCAGTCCGTGCTCAAGCACTTGGACTATGTCATCTGCCCAATATGGCATTAGATCAGCCTTAAATAGATCTCTCTCGCTGGAAAGGTTAAACAGATGGGTGTTGGGTAATTCATCAACAATACCTTGTCTAGCGGCTTCTTCGGTGGGAATGCGTGACATGTGATCAGCCATGTAATGCTATTTTCCCTTTCGTACCACCATGGAGAAGTCAAACTCTAAAAGCAGAAGGAGCCATCGAGCTATGCAACCTGTAGCGTAAGCTTTGTTTACTAGATAGAGCAAGGCTTGATGGTCCACGAAGAAGGTAAAGGGCGTGGCCAAAAGATAATGCTAGAATTTCTTCACAGTGAATACCATGGCTAATCCCTCTCTTTCCGTCATCGGGTAGTTCATTTCCATCTCAGTGAGTTGTCTGTTAGCAAAGCTCACTGGACAGTCTAAATTGTGTTCACCAGGTTGGCACAACACTGCCCCCACGGCAAACTTAGAAGCATCAATATGCACGTGGAAAGTAATGGTCCAATCTAGGGCTTGTAGGATTGGTGCTGTAGTTAGAGCCTTCTTCAACTCTTTGTATGACCATTGGCATGCTTCAGTCCATTCGAAGACAATAAGTAGCTTGTACAAGGGTTTGGCGATCAACACATAATTCAGTACAAACTGCCGATAGTATCCAGTATGGCCTAGGAAGAATTGAACTCCCTTATAGTTGTTTGGGGGTGGAAGGTCAACAATGACCCTGATCTTTGAGAAGCCGGTGGCAATGCTAATCTTCGACACCATGTGCCCTAGGATGCATCCATGCTTCACCCAAAATTGGCACTTTAAGGGGTTCAAGGAGAGACGATATAAGCGACACCGCTCGAAGACTGCTCGGAGTTTGTCTAGGTGTTTGATCCAGGTCGAGTGGACACAGAGGTCATCGACAAATACTTCTAACTCCTTGTGAAGCACGTCCTTAAAGATGGTGCACATGAGGCATTGGAAAGTGGCAGGGGCGTTAGTCAACCCGAAGGGCATGACTATGTAAGCAAAGATGCCCCACTCAGTGGCAAAGGCAGTCTTATGCCTATCCCGCAGGATGCACTTGCACCTGGTTGTACCCTGAGAAGCCATCCAGAAAATTGTAGGCTTCCTTGCCTGCCACTCTCTTAAGCATGTGATCGGTGTATGGCAACGGATAGTTATCCCTCTTGGTAGGAGCGTTCACCTTCTTGTAATTGACGCACACTCAGATTTTTCCATTCTTCTTCATTACGATGACTATGGGAGATACCCAGTCTGTGTGCTCAATTTTGTAAATGAATCCTGCTCTCATCAACTTATCAATCTCTTCTTTGACAACATGAGCGTGTTTTGGATTCATAGGGTACAATCGCTGCTTGACCGGCGTTGCGTCTGGCATCATGGGTATGTTGTGAGTCACGACACTCGGATCTACCCCCTTAAGCTAAAAGCAATACATGGAGTAGTCATCTCATCTATCTTAACTACTATCTTAGTGGTCACATGAGCCCAATGAGTTTTGGAAAAGTGACTGTGGGGAACTATGATATGCAGAAAATGATAGGCATATCATTTTCTGCATAATGCACTCGCTAAGCATTCTTTGTAACTTTCGAATATTTTATAGCATTCTCTACATGAGCCTCATCTTTACTCTCATTAAAAAATTCTTTGATCTGAATACCCTATCTTTCTTTAGTCTAGATTACATGCCTCTTTCTTTTAATGAGATCTATTATCTCCTCATGGAATTCTCTCTTAGCTATCTCCAAGATCTCACCTAGATTGAACAACACTTTATTGTTTAGGATCCAATCTCCAAGCACTCTCTTTAGGTTAGTAGCATTTTGAATATTTGAAAGGAGTATGTTTATAGCTATGCCATTCTTACATTATGCATTCTGTTTCTTCTCTTTTCTCTATTCATCATCCATAATATGTTCAGGCCTTGTTCTAGGAGGTAGAGCAACATGCTCACCCTCTCTACTTTTCTTAAAAGTGCCAGGAGATTTTTCATCCCGTCTTCTCTTCTCCTCAACAAGTACCTCAATCCCCTGGGTCTTTGCCAAGTATGCATAGATAGATTAGGTGTCCATTGGGTCATGCTATCTAGTCTCTTTTTTTTATGTTCTACCTTGCACTAGATACCTCAAACTATTTCTTTTTACTCTATGTGTTGTGTATAAGGAAAAAATCCATAGCTTTAACTTACTTTGGGGTTTCTTCTCAATTTTTATCCATAGGCAGAAGCATCACTTCTAGTTGCGTAAGAAGTCTATGCAATTAGATATTCAAGAGTCGGTTTCATCCCTCCTTTGCCAAAGTTTGAAATCATAGGTATGTCAATCTTAGTTAATCAAATCTTACCCTCATCACCCCAAAACACCAAGTTTTTTCTTCTGGAATCTTTAAAGAATTCACAATCCTTGCATTGATGCTCAAGAATATCATACCAAATTCATCTCTTAACATACTCCCTTCTAGGTAGAGGTTTGAAGGACTTGCCCTTTCTAGCATAGTATTCAACCATGCAATTCTAGCAATATCAAGATTTATAATTTTAAAGCTTTAAGTAACTTGTCCATACTATCATTCTTGAGTGGCGAAGCTATAGAAGTTGATGGTAGACCTATAGGCACTAGCATAGTTATAGAGATAGGTGCATGCATAGGGACCGTAGAGTAGGCATAGCAGGTGTAGGGATAGATACAGGATCTATACCTAGAATAGTAGAGGGCATAGAAATAGGAGGAATCATAGATTTTGTGATCTGGATTTCCATATCTTTTGCTTTACTAGAATAATGATTGACTTTTGTGTCCTGCCAATTAGTTTTAAGACCCATAGGCTACGTTCTATTTTCCGAGAGCTCTCTTTATTGTGTTTGAAGCACTAGGTCTGTATCTTATACGAACAATTCCACCTTCTGAAGCTCTAAGGCTACTCACCCTCCAACATCCATCTCATTAGACCTAGATTCAAACTCCTTTAGTAGCTCTATCACCACTGGCTTATGTATCCACTTGTAGAAACTACATCTTATACCCATCCCAAGCTCTTCTAGAAAATAGTTTTCCTTCAAGGCTTTCTTGAAGGTAGACCAAGCTAGTACCAATACATAAAGCTCATTGATGCGCAACTTTAGTGCAGAAGTCGCAAGTCATACAAAGTACTAACTCATCATATGCATTATATTCCCGAGGGGTGCACCTAGAAAAAATCATCTATATAGTGTGTGTTCAAAGGGTATTAAGAAATACTCTTTCTTTATATGCTATAAGGCCATAGAATGACCCCTTTCACTTTACTAAACTTACAAGTTTTCTTAAATTATAATTAAAAACCCTTTTTATAAATATAATATTATAAATTTTACTAAATAAAATACCCTTTCCTTTGAACTCATGTGGTATGTTACATGTTCTATAAGTTGAAATCCTCGGGATTATACTCCAAAGAACTCCATCTTAGATTCGTACAGTTTTAAATAGTTCAAGATATAGTGACCTTCAAAGAGTTTCTTTTGGCTTTCCACTGCTTTCTTAGCCTTAGTAGGTAGCAATGCAACCTCATATTGCACATTTGCTTTGAATTGCATCTGTTGTAGCATCTACTGTTGATGATGTTGTTATTGCTATTACATGTACGCATTAAAAGTCTATAGAAGTTGCTTAAAATCATCAAGATGAGAAAAGCACCCCTATCAACAACCTTATTAGAATCCTCCTTCTTCAAGTAGCTTTTTGGGCTAAGGCACTTGTTTGGTACTCAAGTTCATGTCCTTTTATCAAAGGCATATGATATTTTAGCTCTTTGCTTGCTCAATTGCTTATTCAATGATAGGAAATAAATAGAGATGAAAAATGGTAAAACACATTGTGTAGGAACAAAAATCATATGCTACAGGGTCACATGTTAACAAATGGAAATCAATGCACACAAGCACTACTAACACACAAAAACCACACCATAGGCGTTCCTATGGGGCTCTTTGTACATGGATACATAGCACCATGACATCAGTGCACACAAGTACACTGAAGCGCACACTAGTGCACATTGGTGCATATGAGTGCAAGGTGATTTATTACTTTTCAGGTGTATAGTAAAATGGCATATGGGTACTAAGAGGTACCTTAGTCCTTACTCCTTTGGCCTATCATCTCTCCCTTTTTGTGAACATAGTGGGTGCCTGATTGAAGAGAGGAAGGAGAGAGGGACTGGTTGTCCATGGTGGATGCCTAAGGTCATGCAAAAACACAGTGGTGTGTAGCGCCAGACATGCAATTTTTAAGAGATCATAGTGTGATGCAAGTGTATGGGCTCATGAGTACATGTAATGCATGTATCAATACATGTGTCAATACACTCGTGTATCATTGCACGTATGGGCGACAATGCACCTATGTACCAATGCACCTATGTACCAATGCAAGTGTTAATGCACATGGGTATTGCAGAGTGGCATGTACCATGTAGTATGATTAGAATCCAACAACTCACAACACCAAAAGTTTAAAGTATAAAGGCAACCACAATCTTGACTTGATTAAATGCACCATGCGTAGGGAGATGCACAAGTTTAAGAACCAGCCCTCTCCTTTTTATTCTCTAGACTTCTATACTATTGTATCCCCCCCAAAAAGGGTTGTGTGGGATGTTGGGAAAGATAATAGAAGGGGAAAGGCCACAAGGGAGCAGAGATGGAGATAGTGGTGACACAAATGCTATTGAAGTGAATCGTAATGTCTATAATTTCATTATAGCTATGCTGTTGATGATACTAAGGATGCAAAAGATGACTATGCTGCAAGTGAAGATGCCGAGAATGAAGAGGATATGTCAGAAATTCTTGCCGATGATGAAGATGATGAGTATGTTACTGTTGCTCATGATGCTGATCAAGATGGAGGCCAGCAAGATAATGACGATGAGCACTAAGCTGATGACACACACGATGATGATGATGATGATCAGCAAGCACAAGCATCAGCAAGGCTGCACACCCAACAACAACAAGGCATGACGAAGGCAGTGGCGGCGGACAACTATGATGCTAAAGAAGCTGATTCTGCTGAAGACGATATAAGTGACAATGGGCAACACTCCGATGGCTATGATCAGCAAGGGATGTGCTCCACAATAGAGGCAACGTGATGTGGATAGCAAAGGGGAGAGTCTGGACAACAAGGCGCCTTGTTGGGTGATGATCGAGATGCTGAATACTTATGCATTCTTGTAGTTGCTGCGCCTTCGCCGTTTGATGTGATCAGTACGCTGATGCTTATGATGGCAGTTGTTGTTCCTGATGCAAACAGCTGTCGGTGGCAGTCCACATGCCTCTCGGCTCTGCTACTTCTGCTGCAATCCACGATCTACAACACGATGGCTATCTTGTCCCCAGGGAACCCAGCATGACCAGCAGTGCCTGATGTTGACGATGATGTGAAGGCTGTGGTGATTGAGATGCTTCGTGACCAGAGAGCTCGCCAGAGAGCGAGGCTATGTATGATCGAATCAGGACGCCAACCTCAATATCCTAAGGAAGAAGAATCAGTGCGGCCTCACGACCACGAGGACTGAATAATTAAAAAAATAGGGTTTATCAAATCCCTAGGCAACAAAGAAGCTTAAAAGGCCATGCTTTTCCCATATTATTTCACTCTCCTCTCGATTCACCACTCCCGTGTTGGCTCAAGCCTCCATACGTACACGGAACTGTGCTTTGTAGAGTTCAAATCACTCTAAGTTGTTCTCAATAGATTCACTCGCCTTTTCTTAACACGTTGTATATTATATGTCAATCTCATGGTTGGCTCTCCTAATAATCAATAGCTAAGTTTAATCAAGAGCTAAATCCGACCTGCAATTCAATAACATCCTATTTACTTATTCAAGCAATATATATTGTAATGGAACTCACAATGTAACTCAAAGTATTTAGTTCCATTCAATTATGTCAAAGTCTAACTATTTTGTGAGCATTCTAGAGTTGACATGAATGGATTACTCCTATTCCGCTACACAAAGTGTGTGAGTGACCACATGACCAATGTGTCCTTTATCCCGACAATGAAACCAAATTGTTGTGCTTTATGAGTTCAATGATGGGACATTGGACACCCTCTTATTCATTCAAGAGGCTTGATCCACAAAGTACGATGTTTAATATCTCTCACTTAGCCTCTCGTACAATCCACAAACATAATGATTTGCTTATAGTGAAAGCTCGCTAGGTATTTCATCAAGCATGATGGTAGCATATGGCAAACTCCATAATCTAAGTGAGTACCTTTTGGTTCACAACCCTCTATGGCCTCCACATGCATGAGAGAAGCGTCGATTAGAAAAGAGAGAGTGTGGAGAGAAGATGAAAAGCTTCATTCACTTAGTCCCTCAATGTCACTCTCTCCCTCTCAATCTCTTACTCTCTTCCTTACACACACTCTCTCCCAATGCAAACAAGAAAGCAAGTACATCAAGTTGGCATACACATAAATAGTCTTTTCTATTCTTTTTTATCCTTAAAATACAAAAAATATTAAGGCCAGGGTTTTCCCATCCCCCTTGGACATCCTATCTATTTTGTCAAAAGAATAATCTGGACAAAGAATCTTAGCCAGTACTATGTTCAATTCAATTTGCATGGGAGAGAGCCCGCCGTCTCTCATAAAATAATTGCGCCAAGTATTACAAAAAATAACTTATACCTTTTAACATTTGTATCAAAATTTATATGTCCTAGTTTCTTTGTCTTGCATGATCTTCTTGTCTCTCTTCTTACAATCTTCCTATCTTTTTATTAATGAGAATAGATATAGAAAATATGACCCCTCATTATTTTCATCTTGCTACTAGTAATGAAGGTACCTTTAGTACATACATAACAAGGTAATGAAAGATAGAGCTCGAGTAGAAGCACAACAAGTAGAAGCAAGAGCTATGGCAAATAGAGCAAGAAAGAAAGAGAGTAAGAGAGAGAGAAATTGTATGTGAGAACTCCAATAATCACAATGTATGATTGACCTTCCCTTATTTAATAGTCACTTAAAGAATAAAGTGACACCGATGGATACTTGCCACCTGAGTGTACAAGTATGTGGGGATAGTGTACAATCTCTGTACAATGCACAAGTGTGTGGGTATAGTGCACAATGAATAAATGTGGATGGCTAGTAGGGACAAGCGGTCTTTTTCCCAATAACCTTCTACTTAAAGAAGAATGTCCCCCAGTGAGGAGCGAAAGAAAAAGAGAAAAAGTACAATATGTACATAAAATACAATAGAATGATAAAATATGTAATCTTATCCTATGCCTCTTCCTAAGAAAGAAAAAATGTTATGTTGAGAGACTTTTAGTGAGCAGATGTACAAAATTATTATTAGTCAAGCTCAATATAATTTTCTCTACCACCTCTCTGATGAAGTGATAGCGCACCTTAATGTACTTTATCTTCACATGGAAGACCAGATTCTTGGCCAATTGAATATTGAGATGGCACTCAACACATGTGGATATTGATGATGATGGACCACCTGATTAGATAGGTCTATACGTCTACACTTAGCACATCGGTGGTCATTGTGATCTTCACATGGCCATTGAATTATTACTTATTATATCTAGTTTGTTACATCTACATATAACTAGAATAATTATAGCGCCAATCGCTTAGTATAATTAGTTATGCATTGTTTGACTTAGTAGACCTCTTACCTTTATATTATATCTTATCTATAATTTATGTATATTGTATTGTAGGTGAAAGAAGAAGAAGAAACCAATAAGAAAATATTTTATCATTTGTCTCTCTTTTTGTGTTCTTAAGTGAGCTTTCTCTTCTGTATATGATATGTGTTTGGTGCAACAGCTCAAGCAAGTCTCCCCACCATATGACTCATGACATGGTAACAAAGTGATGCCACTAAGAGAGGCTGGTTTTGAAGGCTGAAGTGAAGAAAAAGAAGGAATGATTCAAGCAAGCAAAAAATAGGTAAGAAGCTCTCCCATTCTTCCACTCTTTCTCTTGGATGGTACATGTGGAGGTATCAGAAGCATGGCAAAGCAAAAATCTTAGATTGCTGTGAGATTTAGTGTGTGAGTAAAGCATTGTATATTTTGTAGATCATAGGCACTTTAAGACTTTTCTAGTACTTTTTTGGCCATTTAAGGCCGTTTCGGGCCTTGTTTTAGATCCATAAGGTTGTAGATAGTAGTTTTAGGATATAATGCAATTTCAATTGTGTAAGTGGATGCACAAGTTGTATATTTTGATTTTGAAGATATTTTCTTGAAAGCAAATACAATTTTTATTTGTTAATAGGTTACAAATTATAACAATAAGTGAAAAATGCTGCTTTGTGTATTGCTATACACTTGTTGTGAAAGGTTACAGAAGAATTTCTTGCTATTTTTGTATCAATTTTTTGATAATGACATACAACGATGGAAACCCTATCATTGAGAAACTAGACAAGAAAAACTACTTATCATAGAAGTTTTGTGTGATAGACTTACTTATTGGAAAATGTCTCTATGAGTTTATTTAGGTGAAGAAAAGGAGCCAAAGCTAAGTAATCCTGCAACTGCAGAAGAATTAAAGATGTGAAAATAATATAATGTAAAAGATAAATACGTAATGTATTGACAATCTATAATAATTCATTATACTATGCAATAAATTTTTAATATGTTTTTGATAAATACAAAGGTATGGAAGATTCAATTCAAGCAAGAGTTAAATACTTTGAAGAAAGAGAATATATCTGTAAATGAGCATGTTTTAAAAGTGAGAAGCTATTGATGTAATGCGTAATGATGATGCCTTGATTTTATCTACTTTGGATGGTCTCAATAATGAGAAGACCTAAAAATCATTCTTCACTTTTATGTCTATACGGAAGCTGTTTTTTTTTTTTTTTGATGAGTTGATCTCACTCATTATCATTGAAGAGATCAAATATATAGGGTGAATCATTTGAAAGAACTAGTGAAAGGTCTAACCATTTTACTTAATTTTAGAAAGGGGACATGACAGATCCTCTTCAAGAGGCCATGGTATAGGACACATTCGTGATAACCAACAAAACATGTTGAATTAGAAGTTTGGTAAAACGTAGGTTTCAAGAGACCATGGAAACTTTAGAGATAGGGGAAGCTCTAGAGGAAGAGGTAGATGGTAGAACCAGAGGTTTTAGCAATTCTGGTATTATTGATCATTATTATAGAAAAATAGGTCATATTGTAACCCATTGTTATGCTAAGAAGGATGATATCTATAGTAGTAAATCATAATAAGGAAATATGCATCACTTTCACAATAGAATGAAGACAAAATAAATGTCTATTTGTTATGCAGCATATAATGAATGCTATTACAAGAAAGGAGATACATGTTGATATATAGTATATTTATTCAAATACATCTAATCATATGACCAACCATGCAATGGTTTGGAGATGAAAGATTTACAAGAACCATGTTATGTACAAATAGGTGATGATTTATGCTACCCAATTTTACACATTGAAAAGATTCCCTTATCCTTGCATGATTGTCATAGACAAAGAATGTTTTAGATGTATTACATGTGGCATCTATCACATATAATTTAGAGTTTGTTAGTCAGATGGTAGAGTAAGGGCTGTAGATTTGATTTAATGAAAAAGATTATTTTGTAGAAGTCTTTAATAATAAGTACATGTTGGTTACAAAAGGAATTAGAGTTGGCAACATGTTTACTTTAGATAATGGAATTTCTACTATGAATGTTATTATGTATACTAAAGGTAAGTGAGTAGTTGCAAACATTGAAATATTGCAGAAATGTATTAGACATGCAAATCTGTAAATGCCAAAATTAATACAATCCAAGAGGTTGGTTATAGGGTTTCTTGCTTTTAGAATTGCTACATTTCATAGTGTGTGAATCATGTTAATTTTGCAATCAAGCAAGACAATCTTTTCCACATGATAGAGATGTGAGAAGAAATATACTTGATATTATACATACAAATGTTTGGGAGACCTATACAAAATATATCTCTTGGTGGCAATAGATATTTTGTTATGTTTATTGATGATTATTCAAGAAAGACGTGGGTGCATTTTATGAAAGAAAAGAGTGATGGCTTTAAGTACTTCAAAACTTTCAAGACTACTATTGAAATATAAACATGCTTGAAAGTAAAGTACTTGAGGTTAGATGGTAGGGAAGAGTACCTCTCTAATGAGTTTAATGACTTCTTGAGGTCTCATGGGATAAAGAGAAAATTTACTTGCATGCATATGCTATAGTTAAATAGGATTGTAGAAAGAAAAAATAGGCATATTGTAGCAGTTGCACAAGCATTGATGGTGGCTGAAAAAATTTTACCAAAATATTTTTTGTCTCAAGGTATTCATATTGCTATCTTTTTTATGAATAGGACTTTCATATATCTGTAGTTTATGGGATGACCCCCAAAGAATGCTTTACAAGCAAGAAGCTTGATGTGTCACACTTAAAAGTGTTTTATTTGTTAAGATGTTGAGCTAGCATCCACTACGTGCTTTAGTGATGTGGCACAATATTATTCACTAGCATGTTAGGTGATCAATGTGAGGATACGCCAGTAATTCTACAACTGGACTATACCCACCCAGTCCATCATTTGTCATGGCACATTTATTGTGCTACCTCTTTTTTCATTGTTACAAATTTACACTTAGTGACCATATGCATATACATTGTGGTACTCCCATATTAGTATTTTATCATGTTGTAAACTTAGTTCTTTTGTGTGGAAGAATAAGAAAGAAGAAGAAGAAGATATTTGCCCTACCTTCCTATGTTCTCAAGTCTCCATTGCTTTGGGATGTGTGTGTGCTCTTGAGTGTTTCACCTCTCTCTCCTCTTGTCTATTTTTATGATTCTATGAGTTTCAAAAGAATCTTGATCCAAAGGTTGAAAAATATATTCTCATTCAATTTGAATATGCTTTGTGTTCTCAAGTCTCCATTGCTTTTTAGTGTGTACATGAGTATTTCACCTCTCTCTCCTCTTGTCTATCTTCATGATTCTATTGCATATGTTCATGTGCTAGATGAGTTGCAAAATAAGCTTGATTCAAAGGATGAAAAATATATTTTCATTGAATACTCTTTAGATAAAAAAGGATATCATTTTATAGCCTTGTCATATAGGTGAATAAGAAGGTTATTTTTTATGAGATGAGGAGTTGATATGCATCTAATGGTGATGCATTGAATGATAATGATGATCATGACAGTTATATGCAGAAATAAAATCAAGAATCATGTGGCCATAATGGACCAAAAATATCATATGGTATTACATCTACAATTAGCCCTTGATCTAGGAGGTTGAGCAATTCCACATCTTTAAGTGCATCTACAAGTGTTGGAGGTAAATATAAGTGAAATAAAAAAGTGTCAAATATAGTAATGATGCATCTACTAGTCATTTGGGATTTGACAGAGATTTTAGTGGTTTAGAGAGTTTGGATGATAAGCTTCAATCATCAAGATACCGGATATAGAGATAGCACATGGCAATGTAAAGGCTCCACGAAGTGATCCAATGGTACACAGGTCTAGCAGGGTCAGATACCTTGTTAAAAGGTTTGATTTAAAGGTTATGAAGCTCACTATTATGCACATATGGTAAAGGTAGTCAAGGATGTTATCCCACTTATTTTGAGGATGCTATTGGCCATGGTCATTGGGATGGAGTAGTGGATGAGGAGATGGTTGCATTAGAGGGTGATAAGACTTGAGATCTAGTCTTAGGTAAGTTACTTATGAACATATGTGTGCATCACGTGGGTTCAAAATAAGGTATTTTTAAAACATCATTTTTATGTATTTTTTACATTATAGAAGGGTATAATATAAAGGGATTATTTACAGATTGAATATAAAAAGGGTTATGTTTTATTCAAGAAAATTCATAGATAAAGATATTTATAAATAGGCCTTGAATG
Source organism: Lygodium microphyllum (assembly GCF_053477565.2). Lineage (NCBI taxonomy): Eukaryota > Viridiplantae > Streptophyta > Polypodiopsida > Schizaeales > Lygodiaceae > Lygodium > Lygodium microphyllum. Next base: position 45,266,170 of record NC_141141.1, on the reverse strand, counting down.
CACGTGATGTAGAGGATAGACATATAGTAACTTCCCCGAGGATCTAGTACCATTACCTAAAGGCAAGAAAGCTATTGGTTGTAAGTGGGTCTATAAAATTAAGCATAATGCAAATGGTTATGTTAGTAGGTATAAGGCTAGGTTGGCTGCAAAAGGTTATGCTCAAATATATGGCATAGAGTATGAAGATACATTCAATCCAGTTGCTAGGATGGCAATTGTTAGATGTGTTATTGCTTTGGCAGTAGCCAAAGGTTGGAGTTTATAGAAAAAGGATGTAAACAATTCCTTCTTATATGATGAATTACAAGAAGTTGTGTATATGGAGCAACCAACAAATTATGAGAATTTAGAGTATCCCACATATGTGTGTAGGTTAAAGAAGGTTCTCTATGGGTGAATGTTAACCTTTAGACAAATAAGGAGGAAAATCTAGAAAATCTAAAACAGAAGATAAGGCCAAGGTAAAAGTGAAATGGAAGATGAAGGCGTGTCAATAAAAATATGAAAACACAAAAAGCACAAAAAAGTCCTAAATCAAGGAGAAATGCGCATAAGAAAAAGTGCAAGTCAATACTTTTGTAAAAGAGTGCAAGGCACATCATGATTTATTTTAAGAGTGCCTGTGGACTCTCACCCGTGCAAATTGTAAAGGTAGATGGGCGATAGGAAGAAAGCTAGGAAGCTAGGAGGACAATGGAAAAAAGGGCCTAGCCGCGGTCATGTAAAAAGGGGATGGATGCCCATGGGATTTTAGGATATATATATAAAGTTCAAAAAGTGAATGAGAGCTCATACTTTGGTGTGTGGCAAAGTGGACTCTTCTTCTTCTCTTCTTCTCTTCTCTTCCTTTCTTGCTTGTGTGTGCTTGAGAGAGGGAGTGTGAGAGTGTGAGAGGGAGTGAGTGTGTGAGGGTGAGGGATCAAGGAGGTGAATCTCTTCACCATCTTCTCTCTTCTTCTTCTCTTCTATTCTCTTGTCTCACACGCGGCTATGGAGGATGGAGCATGGAGGTGCAACCTTGAGAATGCTTGAACTTGCATCAATAATCGTGGAGCTACCGGTGTGCTTGAGGGAGGAGGCAACTCATTTGGGTATCAAGGTAAGCTCACTACACTCATAAACATGGATAACGCATCACATATGTGAGAGATAGCCATTAGTGCTCACTTGAAATGCTTGAATCCGTGGGTCTTGGCAGTTGAGTGTGAGCGCCTTAACATTTTGGGTTCTATTGTCGAGTCCCAGCAGATTCAAGCTTGAGTGCTTCAAAATGAGCATTGAAGTAAGGGTTCCATCCCCTGAATCGGAGCTTAAGATAGGTAGGAAGTTTTGGGTTTTAATCCTCACAACAAGTAATTATTTAGGTTATTTTGATGGTTGGATGATTAGGATCGTAGGAGAAATCAATTCAGTACTTTGCTTTCGATTCTTGTTGCATTTAGAGTAGGTTAAGGTTAAGAGATCAATTGAAAAAGAGCAGGATTTACTAGTGTAAAATAGGCCAAACAGGACACAAATCAGGGAAAAACATGGAGTGCTGAAGGGGGTTGAGGTCAACAAGTGAGGGGGGTAGGGGTGGCAAGAACCTTGCGAGGGAGGGGTTTAATAGCTAGGAGACCAAGGGGAAGCTCATTTAGAACCCTGGTTGACACACAGAGAGAGAGAGAGAGAGAGAGAGAGAGAGAGAGAGAGAGAGAGAGAGAGAGAGAGAGAGAGAGAGAGAGAGAGAGAGAGAGAGAGAGAGAGAGAGAGAGAGAGAGAGAGAGAGAGAGAGAGAGAGTATGTGTGTGTATGTGAGCTCTATTGCGTGGATCTGCTTCAATCGCATCACCGACAAGTTTGTTGCCCACTACAGCTATACCCATACCTTCTCCTTCATGCATACGTAGGATCTGGAAGTGCTTAGCAAGTGTGAAGCCCACAATCACTCGCCCCGATGAATTTTTTGTCTTTTTGGAAAAAACGTGCCGCATTTGGCCCGTCTGAGTGATGACGATTCTGGGCTGAGTCCAGGAATTGGCCCTCGGCCCTTTGATGTTTGGCTACTTCACCCACTTGACTTGGACATATGAAAATTTGGCCCTCGGCTCTCTTGTATTTAGCCATTCGGCCCACTTGACTCAAACGCCCGCTGCTTGACCCATCCAAATCAGCCACTTAGACATTCTGCCCTGCCTAGTTTGGCCTAAGCACATTCAGACACTCAGCACTCGGCCCACCTAGACTCGGCCCTGTCCGATTCATCCACTCGACTAGATTAGATACTCAGCCTTCGATCGCTCAGCCTGTCCAAATCAGTCACTCGGCCCCTTCATTTGGGACCTGTTGGACCGAGTCTGACTTTTTCCAAAAATTTTAAAGTTTGGACTAGACAACCTAGACACTGATAGTACAAACATTTGAATACCATATAGACACTTGAGATACCTATCTAGCACAAGGAACAAAGGAATCAGCGAGACATAGGCATAGAGGCAACATAGGCAACCATCTAGTGATCTGATCTGTCAAACAACATCAAGCGGAGTCATAGAGCCCAAACGAATTAGAAACCGAGCATACAAGGCTATTAGGCTAAACCCATGACGAGAGTGCTAGAGTTGTTTGGATACTTTGTTTTCTCACTCACTTTGATTTCTAGCCCTCAAAACACACTTGAGAATAGCTAAAAGCCTAATAAGGAACTCACCTAGACATAAGAACTTGAAGGAACCCACCAGTAAGAGAAGATCCCAATACATAGACGAGTACTTGAATCCCCAAAAGTAGGACCAAGTGAAGAACATAACTTAAGAGCTGAACATAGCAAGGACCGACACTATCGAGGAAGTGGATCTACGTAACCTCATCAACTTGATCGACAACTTGGTACAACAGGAAGTCTTAGACATGGAAGAGGGCAGCTCAGGCTGTAGAAGCAACAAAGAACTTGACCTTGGAGATTTTCCTGAGGCCACCTAGTAGTTAGTAAACAAATATGATACTCAGACTTGGCTAGAACACCGTGGTAGATATGTAGAGGTCATCATAGTAGATCTCGAGGAGAAGAGAAAGCTGCCATGCAGGCTTTGCAAGGCCTAGCCGCGTACAACCAGAATGAACAAACTAGGAATCGATTAGAGAGTGAGAGAGCACTAGAAGGAGACCTCACACTGAGCAAGCTTCCGATGAAGTGACTACTAGATAACACAGCAGCAGAGCAAAGCATTACAACATTAACAAGATCACTACTAGCGGGGTTAAGAGTCAACCAAGGCTCTAAGAGCCAATAAAAAATCCTCGTGGTAGCAAAGCAACTAGACAAATACCAAGCAACTGATGACCCATACAACTTTGTGAAGTAGTTTCAGCAAGTTTGCGAGACCAACGGCCTCACTGATCCTACTCAACACTCTAAAGCTTTCGAACTATGCTTAGGTGACAAGGGTCAGACCTGGTACACAAGTCTAGATGCTATAGAGCGAGCCAATTTTGACAGCCTAAAAAACCTCTTTATTAAGATCCAATTATTTGAAGAAGCTATTTGAAGAAGCTATTATGGTAGGTTCAGCCATGACACCATGCATTGTTAACTATCTCAGAGACTCCCATACCTGTAGCCTTACGATCAACCCTACCTTGTGAATATGCCACCGAACTTCTTTGGAAGGGAGCTCCATTTGCTCTCATAGCACCTAATAACACTAAGCTGTCCATCCCTAGAATGGAGATGAATCCTACAAGTATCCCTAGACCACCTGGACCCTACATGACCCATCCACCGAGTGATATTCCAGTCCACTATATGTGGACGAGAGCCTAGGGGCGACAAGCCTTCTGTAAACCCATACGTATCATATGATGAAGAAGGCAACACAATCCTTATGGACTACCGGTTAGTGCTGGTGATGGCGTTAGGTAGAGGGAGAGGCAATGGCTTAGGAGGGTAGACCTAAGAGCCAATCGTGTGTTGGACTTGTGGTCGCCCAAGACATGTTTCTTTGTGCTGCCCTAAGATGGAGCAAGCTAATAGAGACAAGACTAACCTAAGATCCGTTCAGTGTGGAATTACTCACCTCTTTGTTGATTGCGCTAGATAGAAACCATCCTCTAGTTTGGCAAATGAGCCATAAGTTCCATTGGGGTTGTTTGGTGTCAAGACACTCGATGGGGAGGTCACACCTATCCCATTGCATGTCATGACCCATGACAGACAAAGCAAACTGGCATATCATTGCCAGGGCCTAGCAACCTTGACGCAACCTCGGTTGGGAAGAAGAGTCGGAGACGGAGGAAGAAAAGGCCAAACACTGAGGTCACTCTCAACACCAAAAGTTCCACAACACTGCCTATTGGAAGGGAAGTCATTGACATAGAGGAAGAAACGTGAGCTCCACGGATGGTTGAAAGGGAAGTGCTAAGGTCGGGGAGTACCCCAACCTGAAACGCCAACTCAAAGGCATGAAGAAGGTCAAAGAGTGGGTAAATGAGGACCAAGAGCACCCAAAAGATGCTGAGCCCATACTAGAAGATGAAATTGATGATCTCTCAAGCATAAGCATGCCATTCTCTCTCCCACAACCAAAATCAAGTGAGCCAATGGCACCACAAACAGGGCTGCTTAGATAAAGTCTAAGTGCTGTGAGCTAGCAAACTAGTTAGGGCCACTGGCCAAGAATTGCAAAATTAGGAGAGAGGTAACCGGCTAGAAACCTCCTTAATACATTGGTGACCACCCCTATAAGTTTAAGCTTAGGCGACCTGCTTAGGCAGCATCCAACGCTATGGCAAGAGCTAAAACAATGGGTTGAAGAACCAAATGAGCCAGTTGCCACAGACTTGCTTGAGCATGTTGCAGAAACTCAAATACCGAGTTTGACACTACACTCCATGCCTAAATCCTTGCACGTCAATGCTTTTTGGGAAGGCACAAAAATGCATGCAGCCCTGCCAATCTTAGCCTTGGGGGACATCACCAGAAAGGGGATTGTAGACACGGGGGCAGGAGTGAGTATGCTAAGCCATATGATACTCCAAACTTGGGGTAACCCATCGGTCAAGGCAAGTAGGTTCAACGTCACACTAGCTAACAGAATGAAGGTGAGACCATTTGGAGTATTGAAAAATTGGCTACTGAAGGTTGCAAGAATCCAATTCTCTATCGACTTTACAGTCATGAAGGGAGTGGACTACGACATCAAACTAGGCCTACTCTAGATGCATAACGCAAGTTGTAGAGGATTGGGGCAATGATTTTATATTCTTGGGTAATCTAACAGAGGCTGTAAGAGTAGATATGGACACATGGAAGACTACACCAGTTGACCTGGATTCCATCTCCACCATGTTGAAGGGCGATGGATAGATTAGGGGATCCTATGGGGCCCTTACCAAGTATATCCCATGCCTTGAGGACAAGCGAGAATTGATGCATGTTCTTGCTACCATCGACTTTCTGTTCTTGGACTCTAAGGAGTACGAACAAGCCATCAAGGCAACTAGCAAGCCCAAGGACACACTCTCCGTGCTAGTCTACATGATGACTGGAAGCCTACACAGAAGACCCAACTCCATCACATTCCGAGTCCCAAACAATAGACAGAGAGCTCTTGGAGATCCTAGGATATCTAATAGACAAGTTGGGTGGCAATCCAACAATGAATCTCAAGCCACTCCAAGATCTCTTAGACGAGCCTGAGTCGCAATGGTCCAAGGTGCACAATTTAAAATTCAGGTACAATTGGGCTTTAATCCTCAATCAACAAGAAGAGATATATCAAAACTTGGAAAATGATGAGAAATAAGACAAAGATAGCTTTGACAAAAAATACGAGGACTGCAATTTCTTCAGTGATGAGAGCGAAAGGAAAACCGATACTATAGAATATGACACTGGGGGACGTATAATCGAACAAATATGAGTAGACTCTAGACCATGCAAGCAGAGTGCCCATAGAGTAGAGAAAGGAGTCCAATACAAGGACTATGATCAAACTTGGTTGGAGCACACAGGTGCAATCAATTACGAGCAAGTAGGCCTAACCCAATAGAGCAACACATCATTGCTATGAATGGACTCACCTTTTGAGCTATGACCACTAGGAGAGAGCCCCTCTTCTAGTGAAGATGGAGAGTTTGACTTTGAGTCGAAAGTTAGCTCAAATAGTGATCCTGAAATACCTTGACCTCCCAAGAGTAGATGCACTAAGGGGGACCTACACGTCCACATAAGACATCGACAGTTAAGGGAGGAACGATGGAAGCTGCCTAAAGAAATGCAAACAAAAGAGCAATGAAAACTGCAAGACCTACCAAAGAGATTCAAAAAGTTCAAAAATGGAGATAGGTTTGTGATCTTGCTGGGAGCCAAACGATAGGGGCAAGCAAGCAAACCAATTGAGGGACCCGCCAAGGTCAAAGAGGTCAATTTAGCCAGGGAAGGGGAGACTCCACGACTTGTCTTTATAGCCAATGACTTGGCTGAGCAAGATGAAGCAAGTCTCATTACTCTCTTGTCAAAATATATAGATGTCTTTGCTTGGTCCTTAAAAGAGCTCAAAGGGGTGGACTCGAGTGTGGTGACTCACAATGTACCCATGACACCTGTGACGGAATGCCTGCCAAGCAGCAATCGTATCCAATGAATCCAAAGCATGCCCATATTGTTAAGGAAGAAATTGAAAAATTAATGAGAGTGGGATTCATCTACAAAATTGAACAGATGGACTAGTTTTTGCCCATAGTCATTGTGTTAAAGAAGAATGGAAAGATTAGAGTGTGTGTCAATTACAATAAGTTAAACGCAACAATAATCTTTGACTATATCACCGTTCAAAGACACACAATATCGCCTTTGAACGGTGTTGACTATATCGCCTCTCATTGAATCCCTTGAAGTGCCAATTTTGGGTGAAGCATGGATGCATCCTAGGACACATGGTATCCAAGAACAGCATTGCCACAGATTTCTCAAAGATCATGGTCATTGTTGATCGTCCACCAGATTGGACACTCACGTTTCATGTGCGCATCAACGCTTTTCGAAATTCACTGTAGGAGCTATATTCTGCCAGACCAGTGTAGATTACCCAGTGAGCTTTGCTAGTAGAAAACTCATTGAGATTGAAAAAAATTTCTCAACAACTAAGAGAGAGGGCTTGGCCATGGTGTTCTTTGTAAAGAAATTTTGGCATTATCTTTTGGCTATGCCTTTTACCTTCTTTGTTGAGCTTGACTTAGATGGCTCATCCTGAAGATCCAACCCTATCAATTGATAGTAGGCCAACTTTACAAGATGGGGAAAGACGGGTTATTGCGTAGATGCGTGTGAGATCATGAGATGCATGAGGCACGGCGGAATCGCAAGAGGACATTTTAGCAAAGATGCGATAGCCTGCAAAGTACTGGAGTCCCAACTATGGTGGCCTACTCTCTTCTGAGATGCAACATGATTTGTGAAGCATTGTGATGAGTGCCAATTGACTAAAGTCCCTATTTGTAAAGATCACATGGATCTAACTCCAATTATTGCACGACAACCCTTTGAGAAATGGGAGATGGACTTCATCGGACCCATTAGTCCCACAGTACAATATTCACAATCCAAATACATCATTGTGGCCACCGACTATCTAATAAAATGGGCAGAAGCATGAGCTACAAGAAAAAATGATGCTAGGAACATTGCTAAGTTCCTATGGGAGTAGGTGATCTCATGGTTCGCAACTGCCCCATCAAACTAGTCAGTGATTAAGGCACACACTGCATCAACAAAGTGATAGCTCACATCATGTCCTCCTTCCTAATCATCCCCTAATCATCCATCAAAAATCTTGGCCTTATTACCCTCAGGAAAACGGTCAAGTCGAATCCATAAATAAAATCCTAGTAAATGTCCTAACCAAAGTCATCTTTGCTTCGTGCAATGATTGGGATAACAAGTGGATGGCAGCCTTATGGGCCTACTGCACGGCTTATAAGATGGGATAGACCCCCTTTAGGTTGACCTATGGTACGGAGGCAATTGTCAAGAATTGCGTGGTGGGGGGACTTGCTTGAGCTATTGCGCCAAACACACACTGTATATACAAGAGGAAGCATACTCAAGAACACAAGAAGAGAGATGGAGGCCAAAACGTTTTCTTGCTAGTTTCCTCTTCTTCTTCCACACACTATACAATGCACACAAAGTATAGATACGATACAACATAAAGAAAAGCGGCCTATTAAGTCAAACAGTGCATAACCGACTACACTAATCGACTAGCGCTATGCCTTTGCCAGCTGTAGGTAGGTGTAGCAAACTAAATATAATAAGTAATAAGTCAGTGGCCACGTGAGTATCATAATGACCACCAACATGCTAAGTGTAGACATGCGGACCCATCTAGCCAGGCGGTCCATCATCAATGTTCGCACGTGTTGAGCTTGCCATCTCAACACTCCTTCTCAAGCTCAACTCTATCTCTACAACTCCAAGTAAGCTTCGAAAATTTCAAAGCTTCTATGCACCCAATGCCTTTGTGAAAATGTCAGCTACATGATCCTGTGTGCTGACATATACCAAGTCAATCTCTCTTGCAAGTACCTTCTCTCTCAAAAAGTGGTAGTGCACCTCAATGTGTTTTGTCCTAGCATGGAACACTGGATTCCTAGCTAGCTGTATGCTGCTCATGTTGTCACAATGAATGACAACTGGACCATCTCCCTACACGTCCAAATCACCTAATAACTTTTGCAACCATACCACCTCACATGCTGCCATAGTAGCACCTCTATACTCAGCCTCTGTACTCGATAAAGCAACTGTAGGTTGCTTTTTGCTACTCCATGTAACTGCTGCACTACCAAGGGAAAACATGAATCCACTCATAGATCTTCTGTCTGACATGCTACCAGCCCAATCTACCTCTGTGTATCCAAAGACTTGTACGTCCTTACCTGCTTCATAAAAAAGTCCATAGTGTAAAGTGGACTTCATATACCTCAATACACGTCTAACTACATCCAAATGAGGCTTTCTAGGCATCTGCATAAACTGACTGACAAGGCCAACAGCATAGCTCAAGTCTGGCCTTGTGACAGTAATGTAAACCAAACTCCCTACTATCCTCCTGAACATAGTAGGGTCTTCTATCTCATCCCCAACGTCAGCACTCAACTTCACATTTTGCTCCAATGGTACTAAAAGAGGCTTACATGCTGTCATACCATACTTGAATAACATATCCAAGACATACTGCCTTTGGGATAGCCATATACCATCATCACATCTAATCACTTCAATACCAAGAAAGTATCTCAGATCATCCAAATCTTTCATATCAAACTTCTTCTTCAAGAAGTCCTTAACTTTAGCAATCCTAGTGTCACTGTCACCTGTAATAATCAAATCATCCACATAGTTGACTATGATGACCAAACCTGCATCTCCCTTTCTCACATAAAGTGAGTGATCAACATCAAAAATAGAAAATCCAATATTGACAAGATACTCTTCAATCTTGTTAGACCATGTTCTAGGTGCTTGCTTCAGCCCATAGAGCGCATTCTTTAACCTACACACATATGTGGGATGCTCTAAATCCTCATAACCTGCTGGCTGCTCCATGTACATTTCTTCTTGCAATTCACCATGCAAGAAGGCATTCTTAACATCCATTTGCTACAAACTCCAACCTTTGGCTGTTGCCAAGGTAATCACACACCTAACAGTTGCTATTCTAGCAATTGGACTAAATGTCTCTTCATAATCTATGCCATATATTTGAGCATAGCCTTTTGCAACCAGCCTAGCCTTATACCTGCTAATTGAACCATCTGCATTATGCTTGACTTTTTAAACCCACTTACAGTCAATAGCTTTCTTACCCTTAGGTAAGGGTACCAAATCCCAAGTCTTATTGGCTTCTTATGCAGCCATCTCCTCATCCATTGTTGCATCCTAATGAGCATAACCAATAGCATCATCAAAACAAGTGGGCTCAACATCCTCAACTAGTTTCACCATATAAGCATAATGGTGAGCTACATAACCTTCAAAACCAAATCTTTTAACAGGGTATCTAACCGTGCTAGATTTGTGTACCACTGGATCACTCAATGGAGCCTTTACATTACTATGAGCTCTCTGTACACCTGGCGTCCTGACTGAAGGAATGCCAAGCTCATTATCCAAACTCTCTGAACCACTAGAATCTCCATCAAATCCCAAATGATTGGTAGATGCATCATTACCATCCAGCACTTTTTTCTTTTCTTTGTCCTTCCCTGCAACACTTATAGATCCACATGAAGGTGTGGGGCTACTCCTTAGTCTCCCAGACCAAGGGCTCACTATAGGTGTAGTACTAGATGATGTTTTTGGTCCACTAAGACTCCGTAATTCTTGTTTATCTTTTTGCACATAGCTTTCCTGATCATTATCATAATCCAAAATATCGCCAGCAGGTGTATACCAACTTTCCATCTCATCAAAGTTAACATCCTTGCTCACTCTGAACTCACGTATGACAGGGTTATAATAGCGATACCCTTTCTGCTCTAAAGAGTATTCAATAAAAACATATTTTTTTTCCTTTGGATCAAGCTTCTTTTGTAGCTCATCTGGCACATGAGCATATGCAACACAACCAAATACCTTCAAGTGCGATACATCAGGCTTCTTACCAGTAAAGCATTCTTCAGGAGTCATCCCATGAACTGTAGCTGCTGTGGGAGTTCTGTTCATAATGTAAATAGTAGCATGGACAGCCTCAGACCAAAAATTTCTGAGCATATTCTTTTTAGCCATTAATTCCCGTGCAACTTCTGCAATATGCCTACTTTTTCTTTCTACAACACCATTTTGCTGTGGGGTATACCTACAAGTAAATCGCCTCTTTATCCCATGAGTCCTCAAGAAGCCACTGAACTCATTAGAGGGGTACTCTCCTCCTCCATCTGATCTCAAGCACTTTACTTTTAAGCCTATTTCTGTTTCAACAACTGTCTTAAAATATTTGAAGTAGTCAAATACATCACTTTTTTCCTTCATGAAGTATACTCATAACTTCCTTGAACAGTCATCAATAAATGTGACAAAGTATTTGCTGCCACCAAGAGATACATTCTGTCTAGGCCCCCAAACATCTGTATGCACTGCATCAAGTATTTTTCTACTCACTTATCTATCATGCGAGAAGGGTTGTCTTGCCTGCTTATCAAACATTGGCATGCTTCACAGACTTTATGCAATTCTGCAACTCTAAAAGAAGGCAATCCTGTAACCAATCCTCTGGACTGCATTAATTTCAGCCTTTGCACATTTGTATATCCAATATGTTTATGCCATATTTCAATATCTACAACTACTCCTTTTCCTTTAGTATACATAGCAGCATCCATTGCAGAAATTCCAGCATCTAAAGTGAACATTCGGCCAACTCTACTTCCTTTTGCGACCAACCTGCACTTATCATTAAAGTCTTCTACAAAATAACCTTTTGCATTGAATCGGACCTGCAACCCCTGCTCTACCATTTGGCCAACAGACACTAGATTCTTTGTAATTGAAGGCACATGTAATACATCTATCAGACTCTTTGTCTGACCATCATACAAGGACAAGGGAACCTTTTCAATGTGTGAAATTGGGTGGCATGAATCATCACCCATTTGCACATAACCTGGATTTTGTAAGTCCTGCATCTCTCCAAACCATTCAACACGATTGGTCATATGATTAGATGCACCTGAATCGACATACCATACACCATCATGTGTCCCCTTTCCTGTAACTGCATCCATCATATGCTGCATAACAAACAGACACTCATTTTTGTCATCATTCTGTTGTGAAGATGATATATAGTTTCCTTGCTGCAATTTACCACTGTGAATATCATCCTTCTTAGCATTACAATTGGCTGAAATATGCCCTATTTTTCCACAATAATGGCAAACAATAGCAAAATTTCCAGAACCTCTATTCTGCCATCCACCTCTTCCTCTAGAGCTCCCCTTGCCTCTAAAGTTTCCTCTTCCTCCAGAAACCTACATTTCACCAAATTTTTGATTGAAATTGTTTTGCTGGTTATCACCAGCACGTCCCATACCACGGCCTCTTGAAGAGGATCTACCACATCCCCTTCTTGAACTCGAGTAAAATTCTTGGACATGTTCACCATTTCTTTTAGACAAATCACCTTGCATATTGATCTCTTCAGTAATCATGAGAGAGATCAGCTCATCAAAATCTGGAAATGGCTTCTGTACATATACTGAAGTAACAAATGATTTCCATGCCTTCTCATTGTTAAGGCCACTCAAAGTGGATGAAACCAAATCATCATCATCTGGCATTGCATCAATCATTGCTAAAGCATCTACAATGCTCCTCACCTTCAACACATTCTCATTGACATACATTTTCCCTTTCTTCAAGGCATTTAACTCTTGCTTGAATTGAATCTTTTGTGCCTTTGTATTTACTGAAAATATGCTCTTAAACATTGTCCAAGTTGCATGTGAAGTTTCTGCATTCCTGATATGTCCTAGCATAGTATTATCAATGACTGCAGATAGCTAGTACATCACCTTTTTGTCTTTTCACATTCCACTCTTCTTTCCATGATTTTAACTCATCTGCACGAAGGGATACCCAACTCTGGCTCCTTTTCTTCACCTGAGACAAACTCATAAAGGCCCTTTCCAATGAGGAAGTTTGTCACACGAAACTTCCATGAAGGGTAGTTTTTCTTGTCGAGCTTCTCAATAATGGGATTTCCATTGTTCTCTGCCATTATCACAAACAAGGATACAACACAACAAGCTAGTCTTATGCAATCTTTCACAACACGTGCACAACAATACACCAAGCAACCTTTTTCACTGATTGCTCAATAGCACATGTAATCTGCAACCTGTTTGCAAATAAACCTTATGTTTTCTTCCTGCAAACACCTCAAAAATTACAGATTCACAATCTATAACCTACGGACCCACTTTCGGTCAATACAGTCGAAATCACAGTGTACCCCGAAACTGTTATCCGCAACCTTGTGGCTCTAAAATGGCCTCAAATGCCCAAAATAACTCATCTTCAGAATATATAGTGATCTGCTCACACACCAAATCTCATAGCAATCTAAGATTTTTGCTCAATCCTGCTTCTAGTGCCTCCACAGGCACTATCCAAGAGAGAGAGTGGAAGAATGGGAGAGCTTCTTACTTGTTGCTTGCTTGCTCAAACCTTCCTTCTTCTCCTTCACTTCAACCTTCAAAATCAGCCTCTCTCAGTGGCATGGCTCTAATACCATGTCAAGAATTGCATGGTGGGGGGACTTGCTTGAGCTGTTGTGCCAAACACACACTGTATACACAAGAGGAAGCTCACTTAAGAACACAAGAAGAGAGATGGAGGCCAAAATTTTTTCTTGCTGGTTTATTCTTCTTCTTCCATGCACTATACAATCTACACAAAGTATAGATAAGATACAACATAAAGGAAAGTCGTCTACTAAGTCAAACAGTGCATAACTGACTACACTAATAATCGACTGGTGCTATGTCTTTGCCAGCTGTAGGTAGGTGTAACAAACTAAATATAATAAGTGATAAGTCAGTGGCCATGTGAGTATCATAATGACCACCAATGTGCTAAGTGTAGACATGCGGACCCATCTAGCCAAGCGATCCATCATCAATGTCCGCACGTGTTGAGCTTGCCATCTCAAAAAATTATACCCTTGGAGTTCTTTGTATTTAGCCTCAGGATAGCCCTTCAAGAGAGATGGGACAAGAAGAAAGAGGCATGGATGGAATACTTAATTGAGCTCGAACGCTTATCAGAAACCCAACTTCTAGCTACCCATGTGCTAATATGTGAGAAGGCAAGATGAAAAGCTAGTTTGACAAGCATGTCAAGCAACGCAACTTTGAACAGGGTGACTTAGTATTGCTATACTCAGTCAAAGAACATAAGAAAAAGCTAAAGTTTCGGGGGCTATGACCTTTTAGGGTTTGAACCATCAGTCGAACTAGCAACGTAGAACTCAAAACCCTAGAAGGTGAGGGCATATGCTTCTTCAATGGCTACCGCATAAAGAAGTATTTCCCTCCCACACACCCATTGCATGAGCCTCCAATTCTAGCACCCCCTATCTAAGTACAAGTAGCCACTATCACTGAGATGAATGATGAGGATGAGGAAGTTGTAGAACTAGCTTACCTAAGCATGATGATCACTGCCAAGCACACATGCACCATCAATGCATTGATCGATGAGGGAGCTGATTTTAATGTCGTAACCCATGACCGCTGGATCCAAATTGGCAAGCTGCAATTGCAGCCCACTAATGCTAAGCTTAACCCTTATGGAGGCTGACCCTACATATTTTTTAAAAAGTGTAAGGTTGCAGTTTCTATCGAGTCTGAAAGCATGCAGATGATCTTCTATGTATTTCCATGTCGACTATAAATTAGAGTGTATCCACCAAGCCATGGGCAACATAATCATAGTTACAACTTTCAGCAAGGGGAATGTGACTCCTTTGGAGTCCGCAAATCCACTCATAGAGAAACCCACTATCAAATCTAAGGAGGGGGGTCGTGACTCATCACAATCCGCCAAGCCTCAATGCTAGCAAACCGCTGAACCCAACGCTGAAGCCCATGAGTCCCATCTAAAATGGGTACCTAAACATCAAGGATTGCCACCTAGAACCACAAACCCATGGCTGCGCAAGGCTGATGGCCCACAATCAAAGCCTAGGAGGCCAAGACAAAATTATAAAAAATGATGCAAGGTCAAGTTGCGATGGGTCCCCAAGATCTTATTGTAAGTGCAAGCCTATTATGAGGGTAACACCTAGATTTGGCTACCTAAAGCCAACACAACCAAAGATCCTACTCAAACGCCACACTCAAACTTGACTACACAAAATATTAAGCTAGAGACACTTGAGCCACAAGAGAAGGGGACCGCTACGTCCATAAAACCTCCAAAACTTAGATCAATAGGGCCCAAACCAATCTATCCCCCAAAACCATCACTTGTTGCTAACAGACCGCCCAAATCTAGCACTGATGGTGCCCCTCAGATCTCAGAAACATCTAGGCTTGGCATGTCAATCGTAGCTACACCCAAACCCATCTAACATGAGGCCAAGCTACACCCTTAGGAGCAAACCAAACAACTAGTAGCTTGTAAACTCTCTATTATCGTCAAAACTCAATTACCTACTGGCTGTGCTGGCCTTAAACCCTCTTATAAGCGACACTCAATTTTAACCTTGGCTGTGGACCTAGCTAAAAATATGAGAGATGACTTGGTTGCTTGCCTAAGGTGCTCGGACGCTACTGTCATGACATTGGCTAAAAACTACAATCGACTAGACCTAGGTCTCTTGGAAGAGCCTATAGGAACGAAAGCACACACACTACCTTGCTCCTGGGAAGAGTCAGAATTTATATTCATAAAGGCTTCCAAAGAAGCTGAGGAGTTAACTACAATTAAGATATCCAAAGAATAGGAAACCACATAGCATCTCATTATGTTGTATAACAAAACTATAGTCATGGCCACAAACCAAGAAATCATGCGATTACAATAGCTTGTCGATAGCAAATCCTCCTTCTTGTGACGATGGTACACTCTTTGATTGCAATGGGAACTAGAAGGATACCAAATCATGACCAACATTGAGCAACAACACGCAATCCAAGTCATCCGAATATGACCCAACATATGTAGCTCCAAATTCCTATAGGGTGTTGATTACCATTCGTAACCGACCCTTGGAAGAACACATTAAGGGACATCCTTATTTAGATCACATCCTCACCGAGGGAAGAGCTACACATATTACGCATGTTGGTATATGCCCTTTGGACATGGATAGCTATGCTACTTTAGAATATAACCCTAATTTCTATGCTTGGCTCATGCGATAGTAAACCACTAAGATTATGTGCTGCAGGCCCTTCATCCTCTAAGCCTTTAATCCTAGGAAGGATTCTTCTCAATTCAAAGGGGGGGGGGGGGGGAGGTAAGGTGAATCAAACCAAACACATAAGAAAAACAGTAAAGGAAAAGCACACATGGGGCCCCTCAATGGTAGGATGAAGCAACTTATGATTGAGGAATTGACAATAAAATTTGAGATCAATAGACTACTTCGAGGAAAAAGTCTAATGCTGTACTTAAAAAAATTTAATCTACCAAGCATGAAGTCTTTTCTTCCAATAAGTGACTGTTTGGAAAAGCACTAATGACAAACCATGGCTTATGACATAAGCTAAAGATGTCGCAGCAAGACTGAGCCCATTGCCTCCCCTTCACGGAATAGGGAAGAGCAAAGTATGATCTCTCCCTTGAGAACTGGCCGGGCATACAACCAGCTTAGATTTAGGAGCATTCACAACATTGAAGAGGTAGTGACAAGTGAGGAGGTTGTCAGGAGGATCGTAGACCAGTGAAACCTTGCCATGTACATCGAAAAGTTCAGACAAGAACCTGCTGACCACACTAAGTGCGTGGAATTCTTTAGGACATATGACCTTGATAAGGAGTGTGGGACAGTATCCTTGGCAAGCATAGAAGGAATCAAGCAGGTGCAGGTCCTACTCAGTAAGGCCTTGGTGGAAAAGGCGTTGGGATTAGAACCAAAGGTGGAGAAGAGGCAGAAAAGAGATGTCTATGCCATGCTAGGGATGAGGAAGAAGAGTGTCTTGATGAAATATGGCATAAGCATCTAGGAAATTCCTAACACTCCACTCCCTCTTCTCCAACCAAAGATACAATTTGCTCATGCATAGGATCAACATGCCCGTGCTGGAGAGCGTGATGGATCATTTACTGCATGAGGTGGATTGGAATGACTATGTCAAGAAGAACATAGAACGATCAAGTAGAACACTAGACCTTGGAAGCAGACTGGCAAGTGGAGAATCCCCAGCATTGAAAGGAACCGACTAGAAGAAGCCGTCAGCCAAGGCCTCATTCATAGGGTATGAAGAAGTCTTGATTGCCCTTATCCAAGAGGCTATAAAAGAGGTGCACGACAAGGAGAAGAAGGAGCAGATGAAACATATGATAGGTTACCTCCTCATCAGGACAAAGAACAATCAAGTGAGCAAACGATTAGTGAAGAAGAGGGAGAGCAAGAAGCTCAATCTAGCAAGAGGAAGGCAAGGACGCCTAAAAAGAAGACGACACAGAAAAAAGAAGAGGAAGAGAGGAAGATAAAGAAGGAAGCAGACCCGCAAAAAGCCAAGAATGAGTCAAAAAGAGTTGAGGAAGAGAGGGGAAGAAAAGGCACTGAACAGGAGGAGGAGTTGAGAAGAAAAGAAAAGGAGGACTTGGCACAAGCCTTGCACATGTCCATTGAGTAGCAGTGCATGCATGAGAAACTAGCAGCAATGAGCCCGCTAAGGCACGATGGATTGAGAACCAATGGCCAAGCATAAGAAGACTTACCTCCACATCCCAAAGAGGAAGGGAAAGGCCACACTCCACTTGACCCTGCCTACCATCTTGCCAAATACCCCAACCATCACAGCAACTCCAGGCACTCCAACCACAGTAGACACTAGTAACCTCATGGCATGGGTGCAGTTCTTGGTCGATAAAGACCCCAATGCCCACCTCCAATGCAAGAATCCCAATGACAAGAATAAAAAGACCGGCAGCTATAGACACCAAATCTCAACAGGGGTCCAAGCGACTAAGAACATGTACTACTACCACAGGGCCGTAGCCTGCTGACCAGGACAAGCATGTCAGGGAGCTTTATGCTGAATTGAAAAGGGCAAAGGAGAAGAAGAGAGCAACAATAGCAAAGTTGGAAATAGAAAGGGAAATGTCGAATGCCTTCCAACTAGAAAAGACGTGCCAAGTGGCATTGTAACAAAAATACATCCACGCACTAAAAGCAAAGCTGAGGGCCGGGGAAGATGAAGAGAAATAGTGGCAAAAAAGACTGAAAGAAGAGAACCAAGAGCTGATATGAATGAAAATGGAGTACAAACTCTTGGTTCTACAACAGGCATACCTCAAAATGAAGATGAGAAAAGTCCAAGAGGGCATGGAAGAGCTCACTGCACTGGAAACAAAGAGAGTGTAGGAACAAGAGGAACGGAAAAAAGAGAGGGAAGAAGCAAAGTGTGGAATGCAAAGACAAAGAGAGAAACAAGCAAGACTAGAAAAGGAGATTGGGTGCCTGACAGAAGAAAAAGAGGAACTTGTACAAAAATGGAAAAGGAAGGAGCCGGTGATAGTGGCCCTGTCACAAAGGAAAAGTGAGGGCTTGGAAGAGATGAAAAAGAAGGCAAGGGAATGGGAGGCCAAGAGTGAGAAGAAAGTGAAGGACCTAGCAAGCCGCTTGACCCTTGCAGAAGGAAGAAAAATACTAGCAAAAAGCAGGGCAGGTGCCACTCAAGCTAGTAGTCTTGAAGCCCAACAACATGCGTTCCTCAACACGACCTTAGACATCACACTCTAAGGAGGAGGAGGCAATTCAGATGCTTAAAAGAAAACTAGAAATAGTTTGTAAGGTGATAAAATAAGGGTTGTTCTCCCAAGTCCAAGACACAAGTCTCAACATGATTGGGCAAGATCAACGAGAGAATCTGTTGAGAGTAAGCTTGACGCTAGAGGAGGTTGACGCATTGGAACTCTAAGAAGAACAACCACTGGAGGCAAGAGCAAGGTCAAGCCATGAAGGAGCACAACAAGATGAGGAGTGGATTCTACCACCTCCCTCACCACAACCAGAGCCCCCTCAAGAGCAAGATGCCACATCACAAAGAAGGGCAGAAGCGAAAAAGAAGAGGGCCAGAATGCTGGATCAAGCATGCAACAAAAGGGTGAAAGCTCAACCACTTGTAGTTCCAGAGCCTCCCATCCCACCAAAAAGAGACTACTTGCCCATGAACTAGAATACGAAGCTATAAGTTTGGGAGCAGTGGGAAAATTACCGCCAACCCTTTGATTTCACCTTCCGATACCCACCGCCTTTAGCAAAGTATTATCCACCGAAGTAGTAACAAAAGTAATCGCCATGGGAAGAAGTCTTGGTAACTTATGGCTTGTTGAAAGAGAGAAAAATCCAATGGCTTGGGGGACAGAATCCCAGATTACTAGGAAAACAAGGTTGGGGAGGTTCCCCACACAATGAAAGGCTACGAATCCCAACCTAAGTGGAGAAGGAGAGTCTCGAATGGCAACGTGGACTCATGGATGTTGTATTGCGGTTCCCTGACCTTCGAACAAAATGACCCGACCTATCTACTATATTCTCAAAGGGTGGGAGTAGATTTTGACCCTAACATCCATGGTTAATATACGACTTCCCGAAGATCTAAAACATCAACACCACAAAACTGGAGGAAGCACTCGTCTTCTTAGAACAAGATCTAAGGGACTCCATGGCTCATTTCTTGATGGAATTATTCTCTTTTCCAGACCTTGCCTTTGTAACAACATGTAATTATATTAGATTACTTAGGAATCTCTTCAAGAAACCCCCCACACCGGCAAAGTACCATCTTTCACCACTCTTTTTTGACATTAATGCAGACTTGGCTAATGCTGCATGCTACTTTAATCTCGTCATTTTGCATGGCTCTCCTTGAGGACATGAACGATAGCCATTTTACCAGCTGTAGCCATCCACTTTTGTCCACCACCCCTCTCCATGTTAGAATAGGCCGAAAAGGGTACATGCTAAGTAGGAACTTCCTTAGTAAATCATTAAAGCCCCCTACGTCCCCATTCCACGCTCAAGAACCCGAAGAATAAATCCTCTATCTTGTACTACCCCACCAAAGTCAAGACTTTAAACAAAAAGAGAGAAATGGAAATGGGAAGAGATAACACGCAAGACACCGCAAGCTGCACATCGATCACAGTCACTGCGCCTAGGGGTTCTCAAGTTAGGTGCGTACCGTGGCCTCAGTCTAGTAGCTCAGTGTCTAACCCCCTATCCCTCTTGATTCCCCATGACACATGCTTAGAGTACATCAAGGGCAAGTCATACCTAGGAAGGTAAGTCTTTCCTATGGTTAGACCTACCACCCTAAGCCCCATGCACCACACCTCCCTTGTGCACAAATTGGATCCTCAAGTGTGGGACACCACCGAGGGCTTGCCTAAGATTAGTTGCCCAAGGTTAGACCCATCTCCCAATTATGCAAGCACGGGTACCATGCACTCCAAAGGTAGAAACACCCCCAGGTAGTGCACCTTCTTTTCTTTCCAGGTACAAACAAAGGCCTCAACCACCAACTTCGATGGCACCATCATCCATGAAATACTCCCCCCAGCCCCCACCATCTTAATCGAGTGATTTGTTTCTTCAAAAGCTCAATTCCTCTGTAGCCTTGTCATCATCGATTCACATGTCTGCCCTTTCACATCGAACCCTCATCAGCTCAAAACCGGAGTGTCTTGGGACTAGCAACCACCTACAAGAGGGGTCATTTTATGCGACAATGTTCCCATAAAGGAAAATCAAGGTAGAGGTAGATCGAGGTAGCCCCACTCAAAAAGTGAATGAAGAAGCTCATTTGGAACAATGCAAAGAGAAGGAAATCATGGAGGGCCAATAGAGGGATTTTTCTGACATGATATTCAATTTCAAAGGCATAAATCCCTCCAACACACCCTCAACCAGGGCTTGTATACAAACTCAAAAAAGCCATCTGGCTACACCCATCACCCCTTCCAACCACTCCGCATAAGTGCCATGGGACTGGCACTCGTCTAGGAGGAGGGTAATGTTAACCCTCAGATGAACGAGGAAAACTTGAAAAATCTAAAGCAAAAGATAAGGCCAAGGCAAAAGTGAAATGAAATATGAAGGTGCACCACGAAAAATATGGAAACACAAGAAGCACAGAAAAGTCCTAAATCAAGGAGAAAGGCGCACAAGAAAAAGTACAAGTCAATACTTTTGTAAAAGGGTGCAAGGTGCATCACGATTTATTTTAAGAGCACCGGTGGGCTCTCACCCATGCAAATTGTAAAGGTAGATGGGTGGTAGGAAGGAAGCTAGGAAGATAGGAGGACAATGGAAAAAAGGGCCTCGGCCACTGCCGGCCATATAAAAAGGGGATGGATGCCCATGGGATTTTAGGGTATGTATATATAGTTCAAAAAGTGAATGAGAGCTCATTTTGTGGTGTGTTGCAAAGTGGACTCTTCTTCTTCTCTTCTTCTCTTCTCTTCCTTTCTTGCTTGTGTGTGCTTGAGAGAGGGAGTGTGAGAGTGTGAGGGAGTGAGTGTGTGAGGGTGAGGGATCAAGGAGGTGAACCTCTCCACAATCTTCTCTCTTCTTTTTCTCTTCTATTCTCTTATCTCACATGCAGCTACGGAGGATGGAGCATGGAGGTGGAGGCTTGAGAATGCTTGAGCTGGCATCAAGAATCATGGAGCTACCAGTGTGCTTGAGGGAGGAGGCAACTCATTCGGGCATCAAGGTAAACTCACTACACTCGTAGAGAGGGATAGTGCGTTGGCTATATGAGAGGTAGCCATTAGCTCTCACTTGAAACACTTGAACAATAAGCAGTCCGTGGATCTTGGCGGTTAAGTGTGAGCACCTTTATAGTGAAGCAAGCACTTATACAACATTAACTTTTATGTTTCTAATGTTGACCACTTAGTTTATGTGAGAAAGAGAGATGCAAGTTTGATAATCACAATCATCTATATGAATAATTTGATTATTATAGATGTCAATGACAATGGAATTGTTGAATTCAAGGAACTTTTGAAGAAGAAATTTGAGATGAAAGATTTGGGTGAGCTAAGATACTTTCTTGGTATTGAGTTGATCAAATGTAATGATGGTATATGGCTATCCTAAAGGCAATATGGCTTGGATATGTTGTCCAAGTATGGTATGGTAACATGCAAGCCTATTTCAATGCCATTGGAGTAAAATGTGAAGTTGAGTGCTAATGTCACATATGAGATAGAAGACCCTAATATGTTTAGGAGGGTAGTAGAAAGATTGATTTACATAACTATCACAAGGCCAAATATGAACTATTTTGTTGGCCTTGTCATCCAATTTATGGAGATGCCTAGAAAGCCTCATTTGGATGTAGTTAGACACATATTGTGATATGTGAAGTCCACTTTGCAATATGGATTTTTTTATGAGGTCGGTAAGGGTATACATGTGTTTGGATACACAAATGCAATTTGGACTCATAGCATGTTTGACAGAAAATATACCAATGGATTTATGTTTTTCCTTGGTAGTGTAGCAAAAATCAATCTATAGTTACTTTATCAAACACAAAGGATGAGTACAGAGGTGCTACTATGGTAGCATGTGAGGTAGTATGGTTGCAAAAGTTATTGGGTGATTTGTATATGCAGGGAGATAATCCACTTGTCATTCACTATTGTAGTATGTTAGCTAGGAACCCAGTGTTCCATGCTAGGACAAAACACATTAAGATACAATACCATTTTTTGAGAGAGAAGTTACTTGCAAGAGAGATTGACTTGATATATATCAACACACAAGGTCAGATAGTTGACATTTTTACAAAGATATTGGGTCTAGAGAAGCTTGAGAAATTTTGAAGCTTATTAAGAGTTGTAGAGATACAGTTAGACTTAAGAGGGATGTTGATATGGCAAGATCAATACATATGAATATTAATTATGAACCACCTGGTTAGATGGGTTCGCATGTTTATACTTAGCATGTTGGTGGTCGTTATGATCCTCACATGGTCACTAACTTACCACTTATTATATTTGGTTTGTTGCACCAACCTACAACAGCTAGCATAGTTATAGCACTAGTTTCTTAGTACAATCAATTATGCACTCTTAGTAGGCTACTTTTCTTTATGTTGTTATCTTATCTATATTTTGTGTACATTGTATTGTGGGTGAAAGATGAAGAAGAAACCAACAAGAAAATGTTTTGGCCTCCATCTCTCTTCTTGTGTTCTTGAGTGAACTTCCTCTTATATATATGGTGTGTAATTGGCGGAGTAGCTCAAACAAGTCTCTCCACCATGTGATTTGTGACATTGAATAGTACTCATAGAATCCAAATACATTGTAGGAATCATGGGTACACTAAGGTCTATAACAAGACTTAGAGCCTCCTTGCAAGCCTAAGTAGTGTGAAAATCACGGATCTAGAGCGTGGCAGATGCAGAAGCTATGGAGGTTGAAAGAGGAAAAAGGAACTCATGAAGACATTGACCCTGACTAGAAAAAATTGTTACACAAATGAATTAGGTTCCAAGATTGAGACTTGAACTCATAAACACAATCTTGAGTATTGATAGTGACATGACACTTTACTAGAAAGAAAAGAGTACTATCATTGCATTAGAAAAAGAGTGCAAGTACAATGCTTTATAGGAATTGAGTGGTGGTACTTTCTCCTACTGTGCATATGGGATTTTAGTCCTGAGCCCTCACTGCTTCTCACAAAGGGACCGAAGTAGGTGTGATTGCAAATATCTCAACACCCCTCGTCAATCACAACCAGAAGTACAAAGCGTATAGATGCTTTAGTGAAAGCAACACCTGCAAAGTGTGGGCACACCATACACATGGCAAAACACTAGAGGCTGTCACAGAAAAGGCTAAATGTGGGTACCACAAACATGATGGACATCCAGAGTCTGTAAGCAGGGGCCTCACAAAGTTTACAAAGGCTATAGTATATGGCTAATTGAGGAGTTTACAAGTTTATGTCTGAGGTGGAACTCATGAAGACATTGACCTTGACTAGGACAAATTGTTACACAAGTGAATTAGGTTCCAAGATTGAGACTTGGACTCATAAACACAATCTTGTGTATTGATAGTGACATGACACTTTACTGGAAAGAAAAGAATATTATCATTGCATTAGAAAAAGAGTGCAAGTACAATGATTTATAGGAATTGAGTGGTGGTACTTTCTCCTACTATGCATATGTGATTCTGGTCCTGAGCCCTCATTGCTTCTCACAAAGGGACTGAAGTAGGTGTGATTGCAAATATCTCAACAAGTAGCTACAATGTACTCAGCCTTAGTAGTAGACAAGGCCTTGTATTTTTGTGCCCTAGATATACAAGATAGAACACCTCCAATATAGATAAAGGCATATCTAGAGGTAGACTTTCTATTGTCTGCATTTTTTAGCATAATCTAAGTCAATGTAACCTATGACTCTTGTTTCTTGGTTGCCATTGTGAATATATATATTTTCTTTACCTTTAGATATCTCATGATACCCTTCACAATGTCCCAGTTTTGCCTGCTAGGTATAGCTACATAGTGTGCCACAACTCCACTACAAATTCTATGTTAGGATATATTGCTATCATAGTATACATAAACTACCCACTGCAATGCATATGAAACCTTGGCCACAACACTCTCATCATCTGACTATACAGATAATTAGCTTGACTAATCTTCACATGATAAGGTAAAGGATAGCCAATAGACTTACCATCTTACATATGAAATCACTCAAGTATTTTGTGTATGTACTCCTTATAAGACAAGTAGAGAAGTCCCTTAGAGATATTGTGTATAATGGGTATACCAAGTATATGTGAGGCATGTCCCATGTCCTTCATTTGAAAGCTCTTCTTGAGTTGAGTCTTTAAAGTATCCAACTCAACATGAGTACTCCTAGCTATAAGAATATCATCAACATAAAGAACCAAGATAATAAGGCTACCATCAAGGACCTTCTTCATGTAAAAATATAAATCCATATCACTATACGAGAATACTACAAATGCATAAAAGTATCAAACTTCTGATACCACTCCCTAGGTACCTACTTAAGTTCATGAAGAGACTTATTTGACTTGGACAATAGGTGTTCCTTGCCTCAGCATATTGCATATAAATTCTCATAATGTAGTAAGAAATGCATTTTAATATCCATTTGATAAAACTCCAAATACAATTGAGCAACTAAGGGCAAGACCAAGCATAATCATCTTGACTAGTAAAAAAATACTCTATCAAAGTCAAAACCATACTCTTGCCTAATTTTCTTTGCAATCAATCTAGCCTTATATGCTAGCTTTGAGTAAACAAGGGTACTCTTCAACATGTACATCCACCTCCCTCTAATGGGCAATGGGAAGTCTTGTCCAACCTTCCCTTATAGATTTCAAGAGTAGGGAGTGGGCATTAACAAATTCTAGAATAAGCGAGAATTACATGTGCAAAATTTTTCATAAGGTGTAGAAATACCTAAAATTAGGGAAATTTTGAGGTCTCAAAAATGCCTTTAAGGAGATAGAGAGAGAGTGCTCTAGACCAATAGGAGCATAGCCTCCATATTGAAAGTTTTATTTAAAAAATATTTAAAAAATATTTAAAAAATTACTATATATATATATATAATATTACGATTTTGTATTATCAAGATCTATTTTTAGCCTCTTATATTCGTGATTATGACAATCTTTGCATTAATGATATAGAGTCCTAGTCACTTTTATTTAATGATATATTTGGATTAATGATAATGACATGTTTAATCTAAAGTCAAATTAATAAAGAGCTTGGCACTTATTTTTTCCCTCCTTTCTTTTATCCCTCTCGTATTTCTCCCTCCTTTGTGGTAGCTTAGTCTCTCTCTCTCTCTCTCTCTCTCTCTCTCTCTCTCTCTCTCTCTCTCTCTCTCTCTCTCTCTCTCTCTCTCTTTGTGCGCCATGGATACAAAAATTCAACCTTCAACAAAGCATCCAAGCTCCCAAATCACATCCATACAGTGTTTAACTCATTCCAAAAAGATGGAAGATGGATTCCTACAATCATTAGTAAAGGTAGTTGGATGACCATGCGACATGCAAAACGTGGGAAAATGCGAAAATATGAGAGCTCATTCGTCTCTGCTTGGAAGGGTAGAATCCAAGATTCCAAGCTTGGAGTAAATAAGAATAGCATAAAAGAGGTTATGGTGCAACATGTATTTATGCATAGAGAGCCATATTTGGAACTTGCAAGTTCAAATCTTCCAATGCATAAACCAAATTGTAAGGATTTGATTCTTAAGGTCTTTCTTTTCTTGGACTTGGTTTAATATTTTCCATTATAACATTTGTTCATTTATCTTGTAGATGTCTATCCGTCTAAACTTGAGGAATGGCAATCAATCGAGTCTATTGTTGATGTGATTAATTTGATGTGTGGCTTGATTAGAGAAGAGATGTACAAAGGTAGAAAGAAGACAGAGCTTGCAGAGAATGGAATATTCTTCTATGGCCATTCTTATATTGTCCCCATGCAATGTAGCCAATGGGGATCAACATTCCCCCTTCCTTTGCATGGCCTTTGCCAAGCTTTGTGTGGCCTTTTCCAAGTCAACTACTAGTGAGGGCTATAGATGTAAAATATTTTCTGAGATACAAAGAGCATTAAAACCCAGTATCTCAAGTAGGCTAAGAAAATTTAATTTTTTCATGTCTATTAATATATTTGTTGACTTCTTTTCTAATGTTGAGATAAGAAGATAAAAGACCATGCTTTCAGTGAAGAGACTAATATATAATCATGTTGTACAATTTGTTGATGAGGGATGGGACACTGGGATAGATGGAAAAATTATATGTAAGATAGATCAAGACTCTATAACTTGTAAATATATGATTGCTACTCAAAATTTTATCCTTAGTTTTTATTATAGTAGATGGTATTATGTTGGTGGTAGTTTTGTTGCTTTAGACCAAAATCTTGATAATTTTAGCAAAGATCCTATAGTGGATCTTGATGTTTGGTACAATGAGGACATTATTGCAATCCTAAAGGTTAGATAATCATTAACGCTATATCAAGTGAGGATGGATTTACGGAATGAAGATATTGAACTACCATACTCATTTGTGTTCCAACTTAATAACAAACGAGTAAGTTTTTATATCATATTATATCCACTTAGGTGTATATCTGATTTCACTTTTTCTTGATTAATAAACATTTGTAACATATTTTATTTTTATAGATATAACTGAGGAGAGAGAAGAATATACAATGCAAGGATATTGAAGAAAACATCTATTTACTATCACTATAAATACATGTACAAATTTTGTGGCAAATTTTTGTCAACCATCTCCATGACTTATACACAAGGACTTACAATCAATGAGGCAAAGCTACTTTTTTTTGAGAACTTTTCTTAGGAGCAGGGACATCCTTTATAGGAGTTCTTCTGTCTATCTTTGATGTTTTGCTTGCCTTGGGTGTTGAAGGCATAGCTTCACCTGCTGCAATTACATGTATCTCCTCTCCTTCAATGTCCAAGCCCCCACTATTGTCCATTCTTGTTGGTTGTATACAATTGACCATTATGTACTTCATGAGCTTTGCTCTTATATAGCAAACATGCTCACTTGTACAACAATCCCTTGTAAACTATCATACATTTGTATTAAAAAAAAGTTCATTGTTATTTTTTTACAATGGACTATATTATTATCATCAATGGACTATTTTGCAATAAACCTCTATCTTAAAGTTTAGTATGTTTCACATTATCTTTATAAGTTTATCATCATTGAGATAAATAAATTGAACCAATATTCTAGCATTTACAATTACTCTCCAGTCCACAAGAATAACTATCATCCTGATAAAGACACTGTAATCAACAATATAAAGTAAAACTATGAAACTTGTTTAAAGTAATTTTTAGAATAAATTTTCATATTATATTCCAACCATATTAATCAAGACATTACTGCAACTTGTCTATATTGCATTGTTACAAGTAAGTTAGAAGACATGGGAGCTTTTTTCTCTAGCACTTCAATCAATCTTTTTATAGCTCTGTACCAAAAAGGTAATAAAATTTAGAGAAATTACGAAAGAAATATCAAAATATTTAGAATATGTACAAAAAAAAGATCGAAATATCAAGGAGACCCCAGATTATATAACTTACAACTTGGCATTTTCATGGCTTTCTTCTATAGAATTGATAAGGAAACATTTCCTCTCCACACAGTCTATTCCAATTAAGCTCCAATGAGAACTGAAAAAAAAAATATAAATAATCTAGCAAAATAAGATCTCATAAAATCTAACAAAATATCATATTACTTACTTTTCATTGTATGAAATTAGAAGAACCTCCAAAGTTTTAAAGTCAATTGAATTGAAACAATGGTCAAATGCACTTGCATCAAGCTTACTCCTCATATGGTATGACTAGATAGATGGATCCAAAACCTCAATCTTTTGTTGCATATCAAAGGGGATCTCATGCATTACACACCTAGCAAAGGAATGTAGATAGTAAGCATCAACATGAAAGTCTGTTGCTAGAAAAATATAGTGAGTAAAAACAAATTTTGGTATACTATACCACATCTCAGTAAGAAGAATAGATTCATCCACTTCCCTCACTTTATTCTTGAGAATTTGAACACAATCAGAGTCCAAAAATACCATACAGATCTTTTGTTAATAGCCCTTAGGGTTAGCCCTTTCAAGAAGGGTAGATAACTCCTTGTAATGTGCCTGCCTATCGATTTTCCAAGCACGTTTTAGTGGTCCATCGAGAAACAAATCTAAGCATCACTGCCTGGCACTCCCAGGGAATGTTTCAAGGTTTGTCGCCTAGGGTTTCTCGAGTCCACCTTGCAAAGGAATGTTCACAGCTAAACCCACTACGATCGACTTGAAATCTGGGTTCCTATGGCCAAGGTCTCCTAGCAGGATTCTAGCGTCGGGTTTTGGAGATCCTACTTTACGCAGAGATACCCAATCCGAAGCAAATCCATATTGCACTTGGTTCGAAGAGAATGGGAAACGAGAGGGATGTGTCGCTCAACCTCTTTACTCGTAGGGCATAGTCCCATTCTGGTCCCCTAAAATGGCATGAATCGGGTTTTAACTTAACAATACCTAAAGTTGAATGGTGATAAATCCTTGTGAGAAGCCTCCCAGTTCTCTGGGACCACCTTGCCGTAGGACGGACCCACCGGGGATTCCATCCACGTGCTTCCCTTAGCTTTAGTTTTTGAAATAAGTCCTACCACATTTATGTACAACATTTAAAATCAGCTTCATTAATTAAGCCTTTTAGGGCATATGTTTTGTTCGCATAATTTACAGCATAGACACAAAAACAAAACAAGCAGTCCTTTTGACAAACAAGTTCCTTAACTTATCTTCATGTTAATCTTTGTCTCCTGCCCATACATAATTCTCCTGCCCATACAGGAGAATTATATATCTCTTCTGTCCAACAGAAGTACCCGGTCCAAATCACATGGCACCATAATTTCCATCCTTTATCTAGAATGGGATCTTCCAATGCCTTAGACATTGGTCTCATGGTAGTCTACAATTCCGTTTTGATCTAGGCAAGGGGTGTCTAGAGCTCCACTGACCCCAAGCGACCTAGGAGTGAGACACAACTTCCGTGGTTGGCCTTTTCACCACTCGACCTTCGGCCCATGAATCAAGCAATGCCCTTGTGGGGTAATCTGCAATGCGATCTTGGAGATAATCCACCCGTGCAAAATATCCTTCCTTAATTAATCCAATTAAGAATCAAGCATAATCAAGGCAATCTGCTTAATATCATCATTTCAGTGAAACATTCATTTATTTTCCATGGCTACTTGTCATTACTGACCTTTGCCATGCTTTTACCATCCAACACAAGCACTTTGAATATTTATCCAAATCACAAATGCAACAATTAGTTGATTGCAAAAAGCATTTTGGGTGTTGTTCAATCAATCAACAAAACTAATTGTATTTTTCCCAAACAATACAAAAATAGGTGCGATAATAATGCCATCGCATATTCGCTCTCCCCCTTGGGATCAAAGAGCGATTCTATGCAAAATGTACTTAATTCTTGTATGCACAATTCCTAATGTTATTCTTTTTATGATTTTGCTATTCATAACCCCTGACCGATTGCTGTATCCATGAATAAGCCATACGTAACTAAGTGTAATTAACTTTCCTTGATACATGCACTTTGCAAACTCTATCTTTCGAATATGTGAGAAGATGCCTATCCGTTCCCATGACTTATTATCGTACATCATAGTATAGAGCCTAATGTATGTCATGCGAGAATCAAAGGAAGCATCTATCAATTTAGAAATACATTACTTACGGATGGAACTGTAGTTGGATTGATAGTGATGCCTTCGCCCGAAGCTTCGTTGCTGGTTGTAGGATTGCCATCTGCACATGACATTCTTTGCTTGGAGGCCATCATCCACAAGTAGACTTAAGGGATTACGGAGGTGGAATAGATTCAAGATGGGAGAGTGTAAGAGAAGATGGCTAAGTCGAGGATTGAGATAGAGGGAATTGAGCTAACTCTCTCCCTCACAATCTCTCGGGGTAACTATTCTCTCTCTCTCTCTCTCTCTCTCTCTCTCTCTCTCTCTCTCTCTCTCTCTCTCTCAATCTCTTGGAGAGGTATCCTTCTCTCTACCTCTCTCTCGTAGCCTCTTGGGGTCTCCTTATGCCTCTTGTGTCTCCCCATACCTCATATTTATAATGAATTAGAGAAGAGTGGATGAGACTGAGAACAAGAGTTCTTGGTGGAGGGACTCTTGGAAAACTCAGTGATCTGATGCTTAACTCATAAATCTGATGGTTTCATTGGCTTCAAAAGGGATGTAAAATCCGAAGACATTTGATTGGAAAGCTTTCAGATCACTCCTTCTTTCTCTCCATCTTCGAAGTGTTGTCTACTGCCTATAGACTGCGATTACGACGCACAAAATTTCACTAATCACTCTCTTTATCTTTTTTCTTTTTATAAAATCTCAAAAACTAACTAAGGCATCACTTGTATTTTCTTTTAAATGACATCCAGTTCTATCTTTTTAGGATAATATCTAAAATATAGTAGTTTTTTGCCCAAAAATATAATATATTTGGACCATCCATATTATACACATTAACATTAATGATTAATATGGCTCATAACTCTCGTTCATGTTGTAACTTCCGTAAAGGATGGCTATGGTCCTTGTCAATCCGAGAAAAATATCGAGTTTATTGCTCTCGATTTTTTAAAGATATATTTTTAATTAAATAATTTTTTAAAGCTATTAACATTAGTTAGTTTTTACCTTAGTTAGTCTTTAGTTAGTAATATTCCCGTAATCTTACTAACTTATTAATTGACTAACTAAATTTAGAACTAAGCAACTAACTTTTATTGCATGGAAATATTACACTCCTCTTCAAAAGATGGGAGTTGTTCTACTTCCTTTTCTTCTTTCTTCTTTCTTTTATATTGCCTCCATTTATTTGCTTGCTCTTCTATGGCATTTTCCTCTTTCTCATGTTGTCTTGTGTCCTTTTCATGGGTGACATCTTCAACCTTAAGACCTGGATCATTTTTCTTTTTTCTATATGGAGGCACATTTAAAATATTGAAAGCCTTCACATTAGAAAGGAGAACTGGCTCAAAGACCTTTGAAAACTTGTATCTCAATATCTTGAGAATTATAATGTTTTTATCCATAAGTGTAAGCCCATGTGCATGAGTAGCACATATATAAGAATCTAGGAAAAACTCAATCAAAAAATATTTTGTAGTCTCCTAAATACAATTGAGAGCTGCCCTAGTCCATCTAAAACTATCAAGGCTATGCTTGCCACAAATTTATCTAATAAGCCTCTGAAAAGATAGATTTGAAATTGCATTATTCAGAGCCTTCATTGTACTTCTAATCTCCTTTAGGCATCTAACATTCTATGAGAACCTTCTCCTTGGCTTTGATTTCCTTGTAAATTTAGAAGCCTTGTAGGACTGATGGATCTTTGAGACAAGACCTCTAGGACCAACTTTCTGCTTTCTTGCAGTGGCCTTTGTTCTAGCCATCTGAAACATCAAAGAAAACAAATAATACAAGTACATTAGAACAGATCTCCGAATCTTTGACATAATGTTATCTAACATCACTTAGTAGCAAACAAACACTAATCACATAGTCTACCTCCAATTTGAATAAAACAATGCAGGTAGAAGATGTATGAAATGCGAGGAGACCTTCTGGACTAGAGAAACAAACACCCTCTTGCATTTCACACGTCACTCCTTTTTTGGATACATATTTGATCAAAGATAATAAATTTCATGAAGATTTACAAGTCTCAAAATAAAACATTTTATTATCAACAAGTATCCTTATGTGTCATAAATTTATATTGAGTTGTGATTCTATATCAAGAAACTTGTATTCCGGCAACGTATGAAACACAAAAGAACTCTTGTCCATGGGAAGAGCCATGACTTATCACATTTCATACGTCATGATTTTTTGGGATTATTTGAAGAAACTTGCATTAGTGGAAAAAATTATATTTGAAGAAACTCAACAAGCCATGACCATTCGTGGAAACAAAATTCCATTTGAAGAAAATTGCATTCTCAGTGACATATGAAACGCGAATGAACTCTTGTCCATTGGAAGATTGTGACTAGTCATGTTTCATACATCGGGCCTTTTTTGTATAATTTGGAAAGAGTTTCCAAGTGTTGTAGAGTAAACTCATATTTTTCAAAGAACTTACATTTTCGAGGGTTCGGCGCGTATGTTGGGTGATGATTTCTTCTTTAGTCGCCTTGCGCTGAATAATAATCTTGCACTGTGACCAAGTTAGTGTTGCATTGGTGTGATTGAGCATAGAAAGAGTTTTGTGTTTTAAAAAACTATTTTATAATTCAAAATTTGGGTTTAAAAGGATTTTATTTTACACATGTGGTTGCCCTAATGCGTAGTTAATTTCACATGTGTGATGGAAAGACCATTTTTGCATGGGCAGTTGTGCCATGTATCACTTTCTTTTTTGGCATGATTGTGCTTTTATGGCTCCAATTTTTAAGGGTAAAAGATAATTCTTAGTTTTTTTAAAAAAATTTAAGCACAGCTCCTCGAAATTAGTGCACTGTACATCTTGGACAAACATGTGGCAGTGACCGTTGGATGACATTGAGGGTCAGGTTTATGTTAATATTTCTTTCACATTTTTTGCATTATCTTTGACGAGCTATTTATCTTGTAAGCATCGTAAGATTAACTAAGTGTATTCTAACAAAAGACCATTTATTCTCAATAGTAGCAGGGACGGAAAATCTCAAGTAACAAACTTTTTCTTGTCATTGTTTCTCTCCAATCCTGAATTTCGAGGCATTGAAGATGATCAAATGATTCACAAATGTATGAGATATGATTTTACCATTTGCAAATTATTTTGAAAGTATATTTTCATGTTTCATGAGTCTTCAATGTCAAACAAAAAATGAATAATAAAATGCAAAACTTAGAAATTGGTTTTACTTAGTTTTAAGTAGTTTTGAAAGTTTGTTGTTGCATTTCATGATACATTAGGAACTACGAATTAGGAAACTAGTTTTAGGTATTTTTGAAAGCTTTATGAATTATGAAAATATCATAAGTGTGAGCTTTTGCGAGAAGAGAGGGACCAAACACCTAGATAGTTTAGCAGGCTGCTAGTGCAATTGCCCCTAGCTAGATTTGTGGTCTTTCCCTTAGAGAAGTTCATGATTTTGAATAGTGTGAGGAAAACCAATGATATTTCCACATTAGAAAATGCCAAATACTTCATTGAAATTATCAAGAGCTCACCTTGAGGGACAATACAATAGGTAACATGATGTTTAAGGGAGTGACATCCATTAAACAATGGGGTTTTGATGTTCTAGATGCATTGTTTTGGACAAAATTTTCGAATGTTTTAAATGTAAATTCATCAAGTTTTTTGGTTAAAGTGACGTGTGAAACACGATTTTATAAATTGTGAGGCAGTTTGGATCATTGTTTTTGCGTTTTATGAGTCATGAATGTATAACAAAATTTGATCGATGAGACACATAGTTTTTTTGCTTTCTCTTCTACATAAAGGGCGATTTCACTTCATTCATCTTGCATTTCTAAATCTCTAACATAACAAACATGTTAAATTTGTCAAAATTCAAAAGCAGTGCCTTATACGTTTTGACTTATTTTTTTGGCAATCTTCCTTTAGTCTTCTAGATATGAGCAAATGTGGATTGGTATATTATGCCCCTAATTTTAAGTTTTTTGTTTTCTGGATTTGGTTTTAATGTGAGTGATTAGGATAACTAAAAGGAAGTTTTATTCTTTAGAGGGAATGGAGGAGGATTATCTAGAGGATACTTGTGATGAAAAGCTCTTTGATTTTCTTCATGCAATTGGAAATTCATCTAGATTTATTTAGATCAGAGATATGCTCAATGTTCCCTTTGATTTGTAAGAGCCCTTGAAGGATCTTGAAGATAAACTGAAGGATTTTTGGGAGTTTTATGATAGACGTGTGGAAGGCCTAGAGATTGAGGGATTTGTCCATTATAGCGATGTAATGAAAGTTACCAATGCTGCTAGAACAAATTTGCAAACAAGGTTTAGCCTTATTAATGAGGAATTCAAGAAGTGGAAAGAAGATTGCCCTTTATATCAGAATCAGCATCAATGTCTTCTTGTACAAAAGGATGTTGGATTTCTTGTATATCTTAAATATATGGATAGTTGTTCTTCAGATACAATACAAGAGAAGAAGATAGAGGATGTTGCATGCAAAGACAAAGATGTTGAAGAGAAGGGAAAAATGTTTCAGGAGGATATTGAGAACCAATTAGTGCAGGGATTTGATGTTGCTTTGTTTAAAAGTGAGAAAAGTACAAAAGTGGAAGAAAAGGAGATAGAGTTGAGTGCAAAGATTGAAACAGCTCCTCTGGAATGTGTCCCAACATTTCCCAATTATCTCATCATCATAAATCAATTGGTTAGAAATCAATCCTAACCTTAATTTATCATGAGTGCGCACTCTAAACTCATAAACGTTTATTAATTTAATATGTATTTTGCGGAATCACCCGCTATGGAATCATCCATGTACACACTAAATTAACGAAACGCCCAAAAAGGATAGGCGTCCCTATCGACTTCTCGCACAAAGAATCCACTTTGTGTATGAGCCTCGGTAAACAAAGTTTACGGAATCCACCGTAAAACCTCACAGAATCCACTGTGGCACGGAATCCACCGTGAAATATGCCTCCTAGCATCATGCAATAAGTGACTGACTCTAGAATACATGTAGTTATGTATTAAATTTTTGTTAGGAAGCATCTAGATGATGAGGAGAAATAGGTAATACTAACAATCTAAAAGAAAAAGAAGGGATATCCCATTCTTTAGTGAGTCACAACCTATTGAACTTCATTCTTTAGAAAAAGACATTAAATTAAATACATACATTATGTGTCAAGGCACTCAGTCATCATATCCACAAGCATACATTGCTCCAATCTTAAGATATTAATTCGATTTCTATAAAAACTTTTCTTTTTGTTGATGTGACTCATATTACTCAATATCCATTGTTCATGGAGTAGATGGCCATTAAGAAAATCCAAAAGCATAGAATTTCAATCATCAATTTATTGACAAAGGTCTACAAGTAAATGTTTGCTGCTGCAACTCAAAGTAGCTATTCATACTTATACTATAACTTACGCATTATCTTGATCATCAAACCATTCACAAATGAAATGCATGTAGAAATTGTACATGGTGCGCAAATCAGATGTTGGATGCATACGTAGCGAGCATCGGAAGGTCCCAAGGACAAAAGAACTCTACTTAAGCTCATAAAACAAGAAGAGAGTTTTGCACGACATGAATAAAAGAGACAAATTGGGTACAATCTCCCCCCATGCCTTCTGTGAGCGCTTCACAAGGCATGTATTTATAAATTTATTCATCACAAAGCTCAAAAATGGCCCAATTTACAATTAGCATGCTTTTAGCTTTTGTGTTTACTTTTGTCCAAATAAAGAATAAAGCGATTGGGCAGCCCAAAAGTCGGGTTGTGCCCAAATATAATGTCCAATAATGAAATATTTAAACGGAGTGCCTATGTGCATACAAAATAATAAATGGTTGTCAAGTGCTTTA
The DNA here is from genome assembly GCF_053477565.2 of Lygodium microphyllum. Lineage (NCBI taxonomy): Eukaryota > Viridiplantae > Streptophyta > Polypodiopsida > Schizaeales > Lygodiaceae > Lygodium > Lygodium microphyllum. The sequence continues at coordinate 45,230,223 of NC_141141.1, read as the reverse complement.
ATAAATAAATGTGCCTAAATTAATATTAGTGACATGCCTTTAATAATAAGGCGTGCATCCATTAAAAAAAAAACTTTCTTCTAGATAATCTAAATACATGCTATCGCTCGGTGCTTTTTCCCAATGCCACCGCTGCCTGCTCTACACATCAGTTGAAGCATTCACAATTGTTAGAAAATAATAAAATTAAATCGACAAAAGTGAATACCTATCAGTCTTCAGCTGCAAAATAAACAAATAGGTTGAAGCTCTATCCTAACCTTAATTTAATATGAGTGCACTCTAAACTCATAAACATCCATTAATTTAAATATGTATTTTGTGGAATCACTCACGTGCACATTGAATTAACATGATGCCCAAAAAGAACAGGTGTCCCCATCAACTTCTCACACAAGGAATCCACCCTGTGTACGAGCCTCTGGAAATGAATATAGTTTTACGGAATGCAACACAAAACCTCACGGAATCCACCGTGGAATAAAAACCTCATGAAATTCACTGTGGTCTCACAAAATCCACTATGGAATATGCCTTCTGGCATCAGTACAGCCCAATGGATAGAGTTTAAGCAAGGAGCAGAGAACACATAGTAAATATGAGAAGAATAGAAATTGTTTTAATTTCAAATGAACTAATACAAAGATGGCTCTATCCACTTGTGTGCTTCCACTATGAAGCTTAGATGGTGTTCTAGACAGACAATAGGTGAAGAGCTTAAGGATTGTTGGAAGAATTGGGTGAAAGATAGACTGACGATGGGTTTGTAGGAGTCTTCCTTTTATAGCTCGAGAAGGTAGTCTAGTCAACCTATTCAACCATATTATGAACCTTCCCTATAGTAGTCATGCTGGTAGTAACTCGAGGCAAAATGCCTTGAGTTGCTACCAGCATAATTACTCTATCTAACCCAAAGGCTAGATCCACAAAGGTCACCTTTTTACCATCTGGTCACATAGACCTCGTGTGACATATAAGTCAAGACCCAACCAATGTGTGTGTTCACACATGGCTTCTCCTCATAACGGGGGCCTAACAACTTATAACACAATGGACCATTGAAAGTATCTTACAAGGGTGGGGCATTGAGCATATCTAATGATGCAATTTGAAATGATAGACCAACAATATTCATTCAGGGTACCTAAGAAGTAATCAAAGAAATCAAGACAACATTTTATGCACAGGAGATGGAGAGCTATCCCACGATAGACAAGTTGCAATCTTAGACCTATGCAAAGTAGCCTTAATATATGCCAGAGTACTATAGCTAGCCTAATTATATATGTGTGAGAAGTCCTTATAGAAATGCAATTTGGGAGAATCTATAAGTCTTATGCATGGTGAGGTGCCTTGTTTGCCATGATTCCAAGTTTGGAGGGGAGAAAAGGAAGGTTCTGATAAGCATATATTGAATAAATCAAGCAAAACAAAAAACTTTAAAATAGAAAGCATGCCAAGTGTAGGGTGTTCCATCCCTCAAAGGGTATGAGTCCAATTTAACAGGTGTTTTTATGCTTTTTCTCCTATTACTTGTAAGGTTTGTGTGTGTGTGTGTAAGAGAGTATCAAGGCCTAACTAAGAAGGCACATGTATGAACAATTGTGAGGATGTATCTCATGGCCTAGCTCCTTAAAAAATTCCCTCCATCCTTGCAAAATTGGTTCACAAATTAGGCAAATATAGCCCTAATATCTATCTAAACATACACTAGTAAAAAAGAATCGCAAATAACCCACTTTTTACAATATATGTGTGGTTACTCAAGCAAGAAAGACCTAATATTTATGGAATGTGAGACTAAGAGCTAAGGACCAAGGTTGGATACTCAAAATATCAATCAATATAAATAAGGTTATGGATGTATGGATAAGTAAAGGAAGCAACAAAATTATTATTAATATATATGTGTTTCTTTCTTGGTTTGTTTGTATGTGTGATACAAAAATTTTCTCACATAAAAATGAATCATATAGGATTATTAAAAAATTAATGAATTCACATTTTCAATAACTAATTCAAAGATAACCAATGAGAAAATTTTGAAGACTGCATACAAATTAAAAATTAAAGAATTAATCACAATTGAACACGATCATTAGGTACAAAAAAAATTATAGTTTGTCCTTTGGAATACATATAGATTTTCACAAGACATACAAAAATTATTGAGCTTTATTGAAAAGGAGTCCCTAGGAGTAGTTCTTCTAGGCTTGAATGGTTGAAGGGCCTAGATGTTACTTACATCCATACAAAAGAGGAATGTGAGAACCTTGCCTTCTAATGTGTATTGAAAGTGTTAAAGGATTTGTCTTTCATCATAGTCACATCTATAAACATGCTACAAAAAGACCAAATCCTAAGGACTGATGTTAATTTTATCATGAACAAACCAATGATGTGTATAATCAAAACTGTGAATTAATCGTTGTTGACAAATTTGGGCTTAAATACCTTAAGATTTAACTAAAAGAGTAGCCACATATATATCAAAATTCAAATAATCCTTTATGGTTCTCATTACATAAGCCCAAACTCCATAATGTCTTTCTTATGTAGCATATGAAAGGATTATTAACACCTTTCTACACTAAAACTACCACAAATTAAGCATTGGCATTTAAAATAACATCTCAACATATTTTATCCAAGGGGATTGGTAGAGGAAAGAGAAAATAAAAACTAGTTAAATAATCACATATCATTGACAAATACTTTGACATCTAATAATATCACAATCTTTTAAAGTATTGTCCATGATAGTTATTTATGCCAATGTAAACTTATGATATTACAATCAAACTCATTTCTTTAGTATTATATTAATGTGTCCAAGTTAGCATAATTGAGTCTAGGTAGAGCAAGGTCACTCAAAAGGGTTTATACACGTTTATAGTCTAAGGAATTAAACTTTGGTATAAGAACTTGCCAATTAGCTATGTCTATGTAGAGTGCAATACTTTTAGAACTTGTTTTAAAATCACTAAAAATGATTAAAAATGAGGTATATGTAGATGCTTAAGAAGTAGTCTTGTAATTTGCTACAAACATGGTTGTAAGCCACTTTAGTGGCACAATTCCTATTTCACTATATTTGAAATAATGTGTATATGATATCAAAATTGGATGGGACGTTACCAAAATTGTGAGATAGTAGAGTAGAAGATTTGAAACAAGTTTCAAGTGGAAATTCATTTTCCACCCAAAAAATAATAATTTTAAAAGTGCATGAATACTGGTCAAAACAACACTTAGCAATGCTATTAGGAGCTCCTAAACACAAATTTGACAATTTTAAACTAATTCCAAATCTCTTAATGGGAATACATACTATACATATCAAACTCTTTTTCATAAAAGTTTTAGCTTGATTTAAAAAAAATTGAGACGGTTTTGATTAAAAATTCTAAAAGTTTTTTTATTTTGTATAAAAATCATCTAAAACATGGATGTAAAAATATACAATTCCTAGCTTGTTTTGACCCTCTGTTTTTTTCAACTACTATCTTGTGCTAATCGTATTTGCCTAAAACAGTTTCTTCTTAATGTTTCTCATTGATGAGAAATAGAATTCTTTTGTATAGGGTCCAAATTACGACAAAAGTGGCTTTTTTGCTACAAGACTAGTGTTAAGACACCACATGCTTAGCTATTGTACTACTACATTCACCATTGAATGCATTTGCCAAATTATACAAGCAATGCCTTAGTATCGCATCTATAGCGACAACTTCTAGCCCTAAAGAGATCTATTGCACTACAAAAGCTAAGTTATGTTTGAGTACCACTAGCTATCAAGAGCTATGTCTAAAGAGGCCCAGCAAACTTTAAAGAAGAGAGAGTATAGCAGCATAGACTTAAAATGTCGCTACTAATACATGCCCATTAGCTAATAGGCACTGGTATCCTGTGGCATAAATTATGTATACTAATGTGAGACATTTTCCTTTGTGTAGCTTAGCACTTGCTACTATCTAGATGCTACAGTCTGAGTAGCAAGTGAGGAGCTTAATGTACTCAATGTCGTCGACCCACCAACATCGGTCACGTAGTAAGTGCGTTACTAGTCTACTTATGATGATCGTAGCGCTATAACCAGTCCACCTTTCCTAGCCAAAACACTTTGCTGTGGAAGCAGTCTAGGGGGGCTGTACATCAGATTATGTAGATACGTGCATGCTAAATATAAGCACGATTAGTGCACGTTGATTCGTTCACAAAATACGTAGCATGGGCTCGTCTTCGTACTCAGTCTGAGTACACGTCAAGCTGCTCACTGTCATCGACCCACCAACATCGGTCACGTAGTAAGTGCATTACTAGTCTACTTATGATCACAGCGCTATAACCAGTAGTAAGTGTGTTACTAGTCTACCTATGATGATCGCAGCGCTATAACCAGTCCACCTTTTCTAGCCAAAACACTTTGCTGTGGAAGCAGTCTAGGGGGACTGTACATCAGATTATGTACATTAGAGGTGCATGTTGCATGGCGATAGTATGGACTTCATAACATACCCGTCGACCAACGATCAAATCAAACACACACATTATAGAGCAAGTTTGAGCCATCCCTCTAGTGTTACATGAATTCATGCAGCTTACTGCTATTGTTGTCATCATCCACAGCATGACTTTAGCACCTCAATCTCTAGAAGGAACTTTAGAAACAAGACTAGATAGTAAAAAGACCTCCATCTAAGTAAATGAACAAATTTTCCTAGTTAGCAAGTAGGAATTTTCATGTTCAAACTAGGTTTTTCATTTTTACTACATAGATGTGTATAACTAGTAAAATGACTCTTACTTAGCAAACTAGTATTTTAATTTTACTAGATAAATGTATATAGTATAAAGCCAAAAAAGTAAAATAAGTGTCTCTATAGAAAAACAAACAAATGCTTTTTTAGTTATAGAAAATAATAATGTTTATTTAACCAAGCTAAGAAGTTAACACTTAATGTTGCAAGCATGTTATGCTAGAGTGTTGTGCCTCAACAAATGTTGCAAAGTATAGGAGGGTTATTAGTGTAGCTTATGTCTCAATCTCCTCTTGCATGTTTTTCATCTAGAACACACTATTTCATGTACAGGCAATGATGGAATAAGCTTTCATTGTAGCCATTGTTTGCACCAAACGTAGTTTTGCAATGCAGAGATGAAGATTATAGAAGCGTAGTGTGATGTAGTAGGTAATATGGAGATTTTTGTATGGTAACATAAGAAGCATACAAAACTATTAAGACACAAACTTGTCAATTCAATTCTTGCATATCCATCTATTCATATTCTCATTCATGGTTTATGTTTGATATCTCGATAATCATGCACTTTCATTTATAAAAATTGTGCTTTCACATGGTATGTATTGCAAGAGAGGTATATTTTATACGAATTGGAAAATGTACAACTTAGGTGAGAAGCTTGATATTTGCAAGGCATAAAAATTATAAATGCAAGACACACACATACACATGATTTCAATCCTTCATTTCTGAGTAATTTCTTTGCATGTGGATGATTAAGTATGCATGTGCATGCATGTTATCCTTCTTTAATGGCACTTGAACGTTTTCATGCTTGTGCAAAACTTAAGATAACATCATAAATGAGCCTATTCAATGCTATCAAATGTAATAGATTTACTAAATAATCTCTCTCTCTCTCTCTCTCTCTCTCTCTCTCTCTCTCTCTCTCTCTCTCTCTCAACATAATCAGAATACATTGGAAATGTAATGTTCACATCTTTTTTTTAATCAATGTCAATTGTTGTCACGTATACTTCAACAATTTTCATAGTACTCATGTTTAAGTGGAGCTCAATATTAGTTAAGGAGGATTTTCTTATGCAAGCCAAGTCTTGTCTTGAATTTCTCCATGCTATCATACAATTTCAAGCCATTCTTGATCCACCTTGATTTATGATGCTCATGTTACAACTTCTCAAACCACAATCTTAGTAGATTAGGTCTTATGACTTTCCTTTATGAACCATCAAAGTGTGAAGACTGCAAAAGCAAATGAAAACTCACTAATTATTTATGTAGTGGTCTACCCTTTAAAATTTTGTATGTGTGTGTCTATGTGAAGGCAAACAGAAAAGGAAAATTTATTGATTTATGTAATGGTATATCCTTTCAAAATTTTTGTATGTGTGTGTGTGTGTGTGTTGTGTTGTATTAACCTGAAACTTCTAAATGAACAAGAGTGCACATGCATGTGCTAGAGCATTGTTGCTTGTTTTTGTCTATTTTGGGTTTTTAGAAAGGGTTAATGTCTTGCATATTTTTTCAAGTACTATACTCCTACTATATCATTTAGAGAAATGGCACAAAACTATCACAATGGCACTTAGATTGACCAACAATTTTCGCTTTACAAGATAGGAGGTTTGGATAACATCCTTGCAAGGTCTATCACAAGAGGTTGTAAACATTTTGGAATACTCACTATTCTAGCAACATAGATGAACCTTCTCTTTTAGGAAACTACCATAAGATGAGACGAGACACTACAACAGAAACGAGGCATAGACGCGCATGTTAGACGCGCAAAGTCGGGCACGTCTATCATAGAGTCCATAAGTGCGTGTAAACATGCGTGTAAATAGATGCGAATTTTGCGTCTATATATCCGCTCAAATAGACGCGCTAACAGACACACAATTATTTAACCACCTAAAATTGCAATTCACATAATTAAAAAACCAAAGTCAATTAGTAGCAAGCATTGCAATATGTATCTCGTAATTTCTCTACGTAGTTGAAGATGATAAAAGATACTTCCTTTTTATTATGGAAAATTCAATTTAGCTTTAAACTTGACTATTGATTCTTGAGTATGCACGTCTGCGCATGATAAAAACCATATAATTAGGAATACACATTGAATCAATAAGCAAATTAAGTATGTTACAGTGAATGATCCATCTTATCTTCAATGAGATCAGCCCTTGCTAAACTATCTACTTCTAGGTCTATGTTACCAAGAGGTAACGAAACAAATAAGTCTATCCCACTATCAGATGCGTTGCTATATTGCTCAATAACTTCATCAATATCATCGATAATCACATTATTGTCTTCTTCTACATTTCCTTGAACATCCTCACGAGGTTCATCTTGTACTATATCATGCATATCATCCATTATGGTGTCATCATGCACATCATCATTAATTGTTGGATTGTCATCTGTTATCTCCATGTCGGTAATATTACCATATATTGGTTTTGAACGATTAGATATAGGGATGACATACCACCATCGGTTATTATTTACCATTGGATGATACACAACCTGTATTTGAAAAACAAAAGCAAAAAACTTAAGTACTTAATATATTGTGTATATGTATCACATGTATACATATTAAAAAATTAGCCTTTGCATATATACCTGCTCACATTGTTGAGGTAGTACTAATGTGTCATTCTTGTTTTGGTGAAATTTTGTAGAGTCAATGATTACAAAACCACTTGGATGAGGTCTGATTGTGCAATACTCACCATTTGTTACCACTTCTTTAAACCACTTCACATCCAGTACATATATAAAGAATCGTCTGAAGTCAAGCTTCAGAATATCTTGGATCAAGCCACAATAACATTCCATGGTACCATTGGCATCCTCGAAGTGAGCAAGGACACCACAATCTTGGGTATTTCTCTTTTCATCTATACGTTGAGTTCGAAGATGTTTACCCTCACACCAAAGTGCATTGAATAATGTGCACTAGTAGTAAAAGATAAAAGATCAAACATGTCAATTATTTATATAAAATAAAACTTATAGAAACAAATTAATTGATAGTATGTCTCACCTTTGATAAGCAACCTCGTGCATATTCCCACTCTTCTTGAGATATATTAATTTCCTCCTCTTTTTCCATTCTCTCCATTTCCTCATGTAACCAATCTATATCAATATGACATGGGAGTGCATTTAGATGATCTGGAAATGAGACATTACGTCCATATCTAGTGTGAAATTCTTGTCTTTCGCTTTTTCTTCTTGGCCTTGCTTTATTATATAGTGTCACCCATTTGCTCATTACATCACTATTGAGCACACAAAAACTATTTAACTTACGAAGTTCTTCTTTTGTTAGCACTGTACTCATTCCTTTTCCTTGAGGTACTATAGAGGTCATCCTCAAGTCTTCATCATCTTTCCATAGTTGTGGTTGAGAGGGATCCACTTCAGCAAGATATTCAGAGATATAAACAAGGGATGATTGTACTAACCAACCCTCAGCCATGCTTCCCTCAGGCCGTGCTTTTTGCCTCACAAAATCTTTCAAGGTTTTCATGAAGCGCTCAAGAAAAAACATCCACCTTACATGAACTGCCCCACAAAGTGCGCTCTCATCAATCAAATGTACGAGTAAATGCAATTGAGTAGTTAAAATGGATCGAGGAAAAATTTCCTCCACCAAACAAACCACCTCAACAGATAATACTCGAGCATCTTGCAATGTGTTTGGATCAATTTCCTTCGAGCTCACGTATCTGTCAAGATGTATGATGTGCTTGTTTATTTTTGTGTAGAAATTCAAATATATATAATGAAAAAATACAATGTATATACACCTCACAAGCTCTCCCATCTTGTAAATGATATCACGTACATCTTTGGATACACAATGGGATATGCTAGTAGGAAGTACGAACTGAATGTAAAAAATATTCATAGATCAAATGATTAGTTGAGAAAAAAGTCATCATACCCCAAAGTTTACACATAGTTACTCCACTAATTACTATATTCATGGTTAGAGATACCCTTACTTGAATCATTTTGTACCAATCGTGGGACTTCAAACCAGATAGTTGCTCCACACCTCTTTTCTTTTTCTTTACGAAGGTTCCCTTGAGACATCTCATACATCATGTGGGTGTTAGAAAGCTATATATTTGTTCCTTCACTATTTTTTCCTCGTTCTTTGACAACATCCAAGGTGCATGGGGTAGCTCAATCTTTCGTGTGGGTCCAATGCGTGGCCAGGCTCGTCTCATGTGACCAATGTTACGTAAATCCTCCCTTACATTAACTGAATCACGAGCCCCTATCAAGTGATCTCATAATGTAGATACAACATTTTTGAATATGTGCATGGGGTCCAACAGGTGATTGATCTTGAGTTCAGTCTAGTACGGAAGACAAAAAAATATAGAGAACATAATAAACAAACAATATATTATGTAAACAATTCATCATGCTAAATACTTTAAAGTTAATCAAGAGAAATGCACTTCTTAACGACTCATGCCAAGTGGAGGGTGGCTGTCGGCATTAATCCATCTCTCCTTCCAATCTCGAATGGTTAGAGATTGTGAAGTCATTCCATTAGTAGGGAGAACATATTTGGGATGGTCAATAGGAAGAAATCGATGATGATTGTCATAGATAACCTTCTTTAAACGTGCCGGCCTAGAGGAAACTAGAGAGGGACCGCAAATAGGACATGCATGATATCCTGACGTAGTTAAACCTGAAAAAACAAGTGAATTAATAAAATGCAATTAATTCAAGTCTTGAATTTCAAATATAGAGTTATATACATGTACCTAAACACTCTCCGTATCCTGGAAAGTCGTGCATGGTCCACAACAACATGGCCTTCAATGTGAAATCTCTAGAGGATGCAGATGAACTTGTATCTTGCACCTCAATACCTTCCCATAACATTTCTAACTCTTCAATCAAAGGCTCTAAGTAAATGTCCATGTTTTTTACCTTGTGCTTTCCAGGAATCAGAAGGGACAACATTACATGTCCCTTTTTAATTGCCATGGATGGAGGAATATTATAGTTCACCAATACCACTGGCCATACACTGTATGATGTGCTTTTGATGCCAAATGGATTGATTCCATCCATACCTAAACCAAATCTCAAATTTCTTGGCTCTTCTTTGAAAACGGGCCACAAATTATCTATATGTTGCCATGCCGGTGTGTCTGCAGGGATCCTCCATTTTCCATCACTTGAACGATGACTAGCATGCCATGACATTGGTCCCATTCTCCATACAAGCTGAGGTGTGACATTGCAATTCGACGTGCTCGAAAAATACACCCTCGACAACGATCACACATGCATTTAATTTTTTGTCGTAGCCATGCATCTCGATTATGAAGACACAATGTTTCATCCTCACTTGAGGATGTGCTCATTGACTCATCAGCTTGCACCGCACTAGGTGATGACGACGTCGACATTATTAAACCTAATTCATGACAACATCAAAATATTTGTCATTCATATGCTTACATAAGATCTCAATTTTAAATACACAAAAATCATCATAAATATATTAAAACTTATGATAAGAATTCACTATCAAAACTTATCTTAAAAACAAAAAATTAGGATAAAGCCTAAATGCGCGTCTATATCTGCGTTTACCTACGCGTCTATTTTCGTGTCTATGTTCGCGTCTATACTCGCGTCTACCTGAACAATAGACGCGCTATACACGCAAAAATAGACCCACGCGTCAAAATTCAAACCATACTTAAATCATTTCTTTTCAAACTGCACCTTTCCTTTCCTGCGTTTTTTGCGGTTCTGAAGCTTGAGTTTAGCCGGCATGCAATCTCTTCATGCCTCACCTCCTCATGACTCACCTCTTCTTTCATTTCAAATACACAAGAAGGGAAAAAGGAAAGCCAAGGAGAGGAAGAAAGAGAGAACAAGAGAGAGGAGAACAAGAAGAAGCAGCAAGCAAGCATCAAGGGAGGGTAACTTATCAAGGAGAGGAAGAAGGAGAAGAAAGAAGCGCCACCACCCGCCACACCAAACACCCAAGGTGAGTCTCTCTCTCTCTCTCTCTCTCTCTCTCTCTCTTTGTTTCTTCGGGCTAAAATAAGCCGACTGAGCGCGTCTGATAGCGCGTCTACATTTCAATGTAGACGCAGATATAGACGCAAAAAATGTTTTCTCTCATAGAGTCTGAGGGTGCATCTTAGAGCGCGTGTGTTGGCGTGTGTGCTCTGTAGTGTACACGCGATGATACACGCGCTGGACAGAAGGTTGACCTGCAGTCTACATGAGATTATACACGTGCATTGACCTGGAATGTGCGTCTGACAATGAGTCTGTGCTACATCTTAGATGCGAAGATAGACGTGCTGGATGAAAGGTGAGAAGGATCGAAGCTTGCACACAAGCTATGGCGGGAGAGCAAGAGCAAGAAAGAGAGAGACAAGAAATGGGAACTCCAACAGTCACAATGTGTGACCGGGCCTTCCTTTATTTACTAGTCACTAAAAAATGAATGTAAAGAATAAAGTGATGTGACGGGCACCCGCCACCTACAGTGTGCAGTGGCGGGTACTGTCAGTGTAGTAATACACGGGGTGGCACGGCGGAGGCGCCTTTACCCCAACAACCTCCCACTTAAAGGCGAATCTGCCCCAGTGAGAGAGAAAGAAAAGAAAAAGACAATACAACTGTACATAGGTACAAGGGATGAGGAAAGGCAACATCTCATCCAACGCCCATCAATCTCCTGAGGAAGGCAAAGTGCTCAGTAGTGAGGCTTTTTGTGAGCAGATCTGCAGGATTCTCGTCAGTGGAGATCTTGACAAGGTCAACAGACTTGTCCTCCACGACATCACGTATGAAGTGATACCTCACCTCAATGTGTTTTGTCTTCGCATGGAAGACCGAATTCTTAGCCAACTGAATGGCACTCATAGAATCCGAATGCAGTGTAGGTATAGCATCAATCCCAAGGTCAGCAACTAGACGGCCTAGCCATATGGCCTCCTTGCAAGCCTCAGTGGCTACAACATACTCGGCCTTAGTGGTAGACAAAGCCGTACACTTCTGAACCCTGGATATCCAAGAGACAGCACCTCCAGCATAGGTGAATACATAGCCAGAAGTGGACTTCCTGCTATTTGCATGTTTTGCATAATCGGAGTCAGTGTACCCCACGACCCCTGTATCCTGGCTACCATAGCAAATACACATATCTGTTGTGCCCTTCAGGTACCTCATGATACCCTTCACGGCATCCCAATGTCTCCTACCAAGTGTAGCCATATAGTGTGCCACAATACCAATTGCAAAGGCAATATCTGGACAAGTGGCTATCATGGCATACATCAAACTGCCCACAGCTGAAGCATAAGGGATGTGGGCCATCTCGGCCCTCTGCTCATCTGTCTGCGGACAATCGGCCTGTGATACCTTCACATAAGAAGGCAATGGACAGCCAATAGGCTTTACGTCCTGCATGCAAAAGCGCTCAAGGACTCTATGAATATACTCCCTCTGTGACAAGTAGAGAAATCCATGATGCCTGTCGCGTCTAATGCGCATACCAAGTATATGAGAGGCCTGTCCCAAATCCTTCATCTCAAAGCTCTTCTTCAGCTGAGATTTAAGAGCATCTAGCTCATCATGAGCTTTCCCTGCTATCAGCATATCATCCACATAGAGTACCAAAATAAGCAATGAACCATCACGGGCTTTCTTCGTGTAAAGACACGGATCCATAGCACTCCTGCTGTAGCCCTGTGACTGCATAAAGGCATCAAACTTATGATACCATTCCCTAGGTGCCTGCTTCAAGCCATAAAGACTTTTCTTCAACTTGCACACTAGGTGCTCCCTGCCAGGTTCTGTAAAGCCCTTAGGCTGCTCCATATAGATCTCATCATGCAAGTCCCCATGTAAGAAAGCCGTCTTGACATCCATCTGATATAGATCTAAGTCAAGCTGAGCAACCAAAGCCAAGACCAAGCGCAGGGTGGTCATCTTAACCACAAGAGAAAAGACCTCATCAAAGTCTACACCATGCTCCTACTTAAAACCCTTTGCTATCAATCTAGCCTTGTATCCCGGCTTGGGGTGTCCAGGGGTACTTTTCAGCTTGTACACCCACTTGCATGGCAAAGCCTTCTTGCCCTTAGGCAAGGCAACCAAATCCCAAGTCTCATTCTTATGCAAGGAGTCGATCTCAGATTGCATAGCCCTCTCCCAAGAGTGACTGTCGCCCCTGCGCATAGCCTCATCATAAGTGAAAGGCTCTCCTACATCTGTAACCAAAATATAATGCATAGAGGGCTAAAATCTATCAGGTGGACGTCTGTCTCTAGCAGACCATCTCACTGCAGGCTCTGCTGCCTGCCCAGCTGCCTGTCCAACACCCTGACCATGAGCATCTACTGCAGCTATAGGCTGTCCAATTGGCTGTGTAGGAGCTCTAGGCTCCTCCTGAAAGATCACTCTGCGGATCTCAACCACTTTCTCAGGCTGCCTGTGCATCTTGTCTTCATGGAAGATTACATCATGGCTGCGTACTATTTTCTGCACCTGCGGATCCCATAGGCGATAGCCCATCTCTCTTGAATCACCATAACCAAGAAAGATGCATTTAATGCTCTTTGGATCCAACTTCTCTTGTCCTTGGGCACATGGCAGAATGCCTCACATCCAAAGATACGGAGATGCGCATAAGAGGGTGGCTTACCAACCCAAACTTCCTCTATAACCTGGAAATCCAATCCACTAGAAGGCGATCAGTTTATGACATGCACTGCCGTACTAATTGCCTCAGCCCAAAAGCTCTGTGGTAGGCCTGCATGGCTAAGCATAGAGCGGACACACTCCTGAATAGTCCTATTCATGCGCTCAGCCAAACCATTCTGGGCGGGGGTGTAAGGGGCGGTCAACTGATGCTTAATACCCATGTCATCACAAAACTGCTCAAAAGCATGTGAGACATATTCTCCCCCATTGTCAGTCCTAAGGCATTTCAGCCTATACCCAGTCTGGTTCTCAACAAGAGCAAGCCAACGCTGAAAGACTGCCAAGACATCGGACTTTTGCTTTATGGGATAAGCCCACACTTTCCTAGAAAAATCATCAATGAAGGTAACAAAGTACTTCGCGCCACCCATAGACATACACGGCATGGGCCCACAAACATCTGAATGCACCAAAGCCAAGGGCTCACTCATGCATAGCCTACCCGATTTCTTATGCATAGACCTATTCTGCTTACCATAAAGACAATGATCACACGAGTCAAAATGTGCATAGTCCAAAGGCGGAAGATACTGCAAACCAGATAACATTTTCATTCCCTTCAAAGGCATATGCCCCAAACGGGCATGCCAAAGTGATACATGTGGGATAGAGCCCATTGCCAAAACATGGTCTACAGAAGACCCAAATACAACAAGAGGATAGAGGCTGCCAGCCTTGGCGCCTCTAGCAAGCACAAGTCTGCCTTTGGTAATCTTCCAGGCAGAATCCCCAAAACAGACATGAAACCCTGCATCATCCAACTGTCCTGTAGACATAAGACTGCGCGTAAGCGCAAGTACATGACGTACATCCTTGAGCAAAAAGGAACTGCCAGTGGAAAACTGCAACTGAATATCTCCACAACCCACAATATCAAGAGACCTGTCATCTCCAAGTCTGACTGATCCATATATAGTACGGTAAGAGTGAAACCACTCACGGTAAGGCGTCACATGGAAGGACGCACTTGAATCCAATAATCAGCACTGTGCATACATACTAGGTGTCTTAGTCAAGTGTGAAGCATCAGAAGAACTAGCTGCAAGTATGAACTCATCACTACCATCGGAATCCTCGGTCTGCATGACATTAATTTCTTCAATCTTGATGTTGGACTTCGCAGGTACTATGCTGCGATTAGAGGACTTCTCCTGCACTTTCTCTTTGCCCTTATCATTGCGCTTCTCATTGCGCAACTCATGACACTGTGGTCTGATATGGCCCTTTTTCCCACAATGATGACAAGTGACATTAGTGTTGCGCCCACGTGACTTTCCATGAGATTTAGACCCAACCCTTCTGCGAGTCACGGCCACGGTTATTACCACGATCATTCCTGTCATTCCTTCCTCTAACTGTCAAAGCATGCGAAACATGAGAGGCATCCAAGTTTTTGCGATTAACCTCTTCCTGTAGAAGAGCACTCTCAACATCATTCAGTTTCAGAGTAGCACTAGAGGCACATAGGGCAGTGCGGAATACATCCCATGACTCATTTAGAGTCCCAAGCAAGAAAAGAGGAGTTACTTCCTCTCCAAAGGTGATATCCTGCAAAGTCAGGTTCTTCACTATAGCATGGAACTGGCTCAAGTAAGCAGACATAGTCGCATTATCCTTCATGTGGTGTAGATCCATAAGCTGCTTCAACCAGTACATCTGACTCGCCGGACTTTTCTTATCATAAAGATTCTTGATCTTATTCCATAGATCCCATGCACTCTGTGCTTCCTCAAATACATTATAATGTACCTGTTCAGTGAGAGACAATACAATCGTGGACTTGCATAGCTCATCAAGTTCAAGCTTGCTGTCATTGTCCATAGTTTCAGGCTACTCCCCACTCAACCGAAATGGCTTAATCTGAGATTTCTGCACCAAGACCTGCCAAATTTGACTCTTCCAATAAGAGTAGTTGGTACCAACCAACTTTGTGATGTTAAATATGGCATTATCAGTCGAAGAGGATGCCATAATGTAGATTGGAAATGCACATACAATGTAAAACTGCTGGTTGTTTTACTGTAGAAAATGCCCAAAATCCACTGAAATGAGCTCCAAATGGCAAGAAAAGTGTGCCAAAAGATGCTGCCCACTTAGTACTAGGTGCGGTACACCAAATCAGGATATTTTAGCATAAAAAATACTGCTCATTCCACCAATAAATGCTTGCTGTAATAAATTTCAGAATTGCAATAATGAGAGCAAACTGTCCCAAAACTAGATCTAATGTCAACTAAACAATGCTAGGTCCAAAGCCGGCATGAAGAGGACAAAGCAAAGCCAAATGACAGTGAAAATACATGAGCATAACACCGAGAGATGTCAAATAGCATCTGCCAGTAAGAGGCACACCCCAGACATCCTAGGCAAAATATAGAACCAACTGCCAAAACCTGACACAAATAGGTGTCTGCTCAAAAGAAAGCGGATCCAAAATTGAGACTCAGCTCATAAGCATCCTGTGAACCAAGACATATACTCAATGCAACATCCAATTGTCGGAGTATAATCCCAAAGTCTCAATACATCCATAACTGCTCAATGACATAGACTGCTCCAATAGCATGTAATCCCTGCTCAAGGTCAAGTAAGCATGCAAGATGCTCCCACTAGCACAAAAGGCGTACAATCGAGTTAAGGGCTCAAGCAACCCAAGACAAAGTACCAGTGACAAGTGACCAAGTCAATGCATCATACGCTTCCCAAGAGCGTGACATACATGAAGCAACTGATGTAGCAACCATTAAGCAAGACATAATCCCAATGGCAAGATCTCTGTCAAGTCAATACATCCAGTAGCAAGCCAAAGTCAATATCCCTGTGAGTCGAAAGTGCTCAAAAGATCCAAATCAGAGCTCCAAAATATTTGTCAAGCATGGACAAACTAAGAGGCATCAACCACGGACCAAAGCATGTAATGCATAGAGCTTATCCATCAAGTACAGACAAAAGGCATAAGCGGCCCAAATGCCAGTCAAGTTGACCAAACTGCCAATGACAAACCAATAACAACGGAGAAAATGCGATGCTCAAAAGCATTTCGGAATCAGGATCATGAGTTCGAAGTTGATCCCCAAAGTGTAATACATCATGACATAACCCATAGCATACATCCAGTATCGATAGAGAAGCAATACATGTGACAAATGAGCTTCAGCCCGCTCATGTACAACAGCTCTAAACAGTCCAAAATTGTCAATTTCCAGCCCAAAAACAATGCCAAATCATGGGCAAATCGAATGCATACATTCCCAAGACATTAGGCATCATGTAGATCGCATACGGGCATCAAACAAGGTAGCCGGAGTAGAGTATAAGCATCAAATGCCAATGCCAAGTGTGGCTGCCCTGTTTCCAGCACTGTATAACAGTAAATAACAGTCCCAAATCAGCCAATATTTCAAGCCAAAATCATGGCATAATCATGTGCATACATTCCCAAGGCACTAGGCATCATGTAGACCGCATACGGGCATCAAATAGCACAACCGGAATGGAGTATAAGCAACAAATGCTAATGCCAATGGTGCTGCCCTATTTTCAGCCTGTTATGACAGTTTATGACAGTCCCAAATATGAAGAAATTAGCCCCGAATGATCAAGACCAATGCCCAAAGCTTGAATGACATCAAACATGAAGTCTATAGCCCTCTTGATCAAGGTAGAGAGTAAGAAGCAATGGCCAAGTGTGGAGCTGAAGTAGACGAGTGCTAACAGCCTCAAAAAAAATGGTGCAATCTGCCCTGTTGGTGCTGAACTTGCTGCTGCTCCACATGGGCTGAAAAGGGGGTAATGGGGGGCTCAAGAAGGGCCTATCAAAGGCCTACGACAAGCCTCTTTGAGCCTTGATAGGTGTAAGGCACAATATGAGGGGAATAAGCTTCAAGGGTTTGAAGCCATGGCTGCCCTTGCTGTTTGCAACCTGTAGACTGAAATAAAACCCTGAAAGAATGATCAAATACCTCAATATCAATGCCTTGAAGGTGCTTCAATAGGCCAGGAAGGTGCTTGGGAAGCCGGGGAGTGACGGGAGCTTAGGGAGATCGGATATGGCTGCCGGGATGGAGATCCAATGCGTGAAGGGAGTCGATGTGAAGGTAGAGAAGCACCGAGTCGAGCTCGAGCAAGAGGAAGCCAAGCTCTAATACCAGTTGAAAGGTGAGAAGGATCGAAGCTTGCACATGAGCTATGGCGGGAGAGCAAGAGCAAGAAAGAGAGAGACAAGAAATGGGAACTCCAACAAACACAATGTGTGACTGGGCCTTCCTTTATTTACTAGTCACTAAAAAATGAATGTAAAGAATAAAGTGACGTGACGGGTGCCCGCTACCTGCAGTGTGCAGTGGCTGGTACTGTCAGTGTAGTAATACACGGGGCGGCACGGCGGAGGCGCCTTTACCCCAACACTGGACAGAAGGTTCACTTTGGAGTGCGTCTAACCTGCAATTTAGATGCAGGGATACACGCGCCAGGTCTCCCAGTTTTGATAGTAAACAATATATTTTTGCAATGATGAATGTGACCAATCCCATGTTTGTGTTTATCAGTTTTCTTGTTTGTGAGAAGCATTAGCACTTAAGTTTTATGCTCGATGTCTAAAGAAAGCTCTTTGAAAATGTAGGTAATATATGATTTTTTGTATACAAATAAATTTGCCTTTTTCCTGTGTTTTTTTTGCAGATGTCATATCCTGGTTCATCTAGCAATGACCCGGATTTGGATCGCATGAATGATACATTGGCCTCCTTTGGCAAGGGGGTCAATGCATTTTTTGGAGGTTTTCCTAGTAAGGAATACTTCATGGGAGAGATGACTAGACACCTTGGCCGCTCTCCCACAGCGAACGAGGTGTTCAGTGTCATGTCTGGGACACCTCTGATGTCTTTGCCTGGCACTACTTCCTAGACTCTACATGCAGGTACTCCATATGCAGGTACTCCACGTGCTCCACGTGCATCGGCTGAAGCACAAGCATCTGCAGAAGCATGTGCATTTGCAGAAGCTCGTGCGTCCAACGAGGTAGAGGGTAGTCGACAGAGAGGGAGGAGGGAGAGTCGAGGGGGAGGACGAGGCTTGTGTGGGGGTTTCCTAGAAGGTGGCGAGCGATCACCCTCACCAGTAGATCACGTAGATGAGGTTGTACGCCAGTACTATAGAGTTACAGATGATGGTGGCATCTTTCATGATGATGAGGGAAGGGATGTAATGGTGTACATGAGGAGCGTCGTGCATGCGACGTATAAAGATTGTTTCATTGCCTTCAAAAATCAGAAAAGCAGCTTGTGGCAGGAGGTGTTGAGGACAGTCCATAGGAGGTACCCAAATCCTGAGGGTCATCGATTCTTGGATGATTGGGGACGCACAAAAGTGAGGGATATGCTTCACAACAAAAGATCCCACCTCATGACACATGCCAGGGACTCACTGCGAAGGTAGGAGGAGGGGCGTGGAGCCCATAGCCAACCACCTATGTGCCACCGCATAGAGTGGAAGAAAGCCAAGAAGAAAGCAGCAGAGAAAGTGAAGAGTCGCCAGCACGCAGAGGCACGACGGATCCAAATGGAAACAATGGAATCGTCGCATTACAGATCGGGTGGCAGAGAGTCGTGGGAGGCAGAGTTTGTAAGTATATTTTGATTTCTAGTTTTTTAAATTTATATTTCTTTCAATTCTTTATATATTTTATTTTAATATATTGTGACTCATAAGTGTTTGTATATATCTAAATGTTTTGTAGACTACCATCGTTGGTAGGACACCTACTCCTAGAGAGGTAGATTACCATCGAGGCCATAACCGCGCAGCCACATGGCTTCACTTCTATGAGGAGGGTCTCATCACTGAGGACTAATACAACTGGGCCATGAGGATTCGATAGCTAGAGGAGGTATGTTTTTCTTACTTTTCTATTAAAAGTATAGCTAATTATAACTTTTTCTCCACCTTGTCTATGTAAGCAACCCTGATCTTTTGTGTGTGTAGGCAAACCCGAATGTGGAGCATAGCGAGGAGGGGGATAGCGACGCTAATAGCCATGGTGGTACTAGCGAAGATGTTTCCTCTTCAGATTCGTAGAGTAGCACCATACCTCCTCATAAGGCCTTCTTTTCTTGTATATGTATGATCCATCTTTGAGCCTATTGCTTGCAGCCACGCTTTAGGTTGTAAGCACTTAAACTTCCCTTGTAAATGCTTTTGATATATAATGAATACATGGACTTTTATTTTCAATTCTTGTGCCCGTAAGATACATTGTCTTTTTCCCAAATGCACAATCTGATATATGGGAGGGGGAAAAAAAAACCAGAGAGTATGTGGCCACATGCTCTCTGGTTTTTTTTCCCAGTTCTGTTTTGTGCGTCTATCCGCGCGTCTAAATTGCAGATAATTCGCGTTTATACGCGCGTCTATAGTGCAGACTACACGCGCTTCATAATTCAAATTTAAAAAAGAAATTAATTTTTTTTTTTTAATGACATTTTTTGTTTTTCATTCGCGTCTACTAGTGCTTGTAAAAACGTGTCTACTAGCATGTCTATATGCGCGTGTATATATGCGTCTATTGTCAAAACATCCACCTTTCAACGCAAAGCCTTACGCGTCTATTTGTGCGTGTAAATTCGTTGATACATGCGATTATAGACGCAAAATAGTAGGCGCGCAAATAGACGGGCGGATAGATGCGCCCGTAAGAATTTCTCTATATTCAAAAATCGCGTCTAAATGTGCGTCTATGAGGCCTTTTTGTTGTAGTGAGACCTCATTATAAGTTGGCCAATCAAATTATGTGTATTGTTTTCACTACCCATTAATACATGGAAATCTACTTGCCATAGAATCCCATCAATTCATCTAATGTACCTCCATAATTGACGAGTTGGCACTTTCAATTTCTTTATTGATTTTGTGTTGGTTCTTAAACCTAGGAAATCTTCATGCACTTGCCTCTATTCTGTCCTAATATGAAATGGTTCTTTTTTGGCAATAATTGAATATGTGACTTGATTATTAGAAAGATTAACTTGATTACATTGCTATCACTAGAATGACTTTTGGATATAACCATAAACCTACATTACTCAAAAACACTATAGGAATTCCCTTTGGATATAAGAGAAAACTTTGTTAAATCAATACATATTTCTCCTGGGCTTTGGACCTACACTTCTAATGGTCATTGAAGATACAAAGTGCAAGCATGTTAAAGTAGAGGTACAACACTAAACATAGTCTTAGCACAAGAAAGGCAGGAAAGATGAGCATAGAAGGAAGAAGAAAGAAGATAGTGAAAAATAAATTATGTTGATTAAAAGAGAAATCCAAGAAAAGACTACACTCTTAGTGTACATGGTGCAAAAGTTCATCCAAGATGAGCTCGTCAAGTACCTTGGTACCAAGCTTTTTGAGAGAAAGGAGAAGCTTGAAGAAGAGAGATGTACAAAGAGGGAAAGCATGCTCGATGAAGTTGTTGCCTTGCACTATGGTTTAATACATTTTTGAGATTTGCATGGTGTAAAGAGAGGAGAA
This sequence comes from Lygodium microphyllum, assembly GCF_053477565.2. Taxonomy (NCBI): domain Eukaryota; kingdom Viridiplantae; phylum Streptophyta; class Polypodiopsida; order Schizaeales; family Lygodiaceae; genus Lygodium; species Lygodium microphyllum. The sequence continues at coordinate 45,209,152 of NC_141141.1, read as the reverse complement.
AGAGATCCAACAAAGGACCAATATATTCAATGATTGCTATTGAGACATTGTTGATGTACATGTCATATGAGAAATACGCCATTGAATAAGATAGTTCTAGTCCCATATCATAGTCATCAAGCTCAAGTGGCTCTTACAGTATCTCCGTGGTTTGGTATAAGGTAGTTGCAATAGTTGTTGGCGATTCTCTCCATGGCTTGATATAAGCTAGCTACAACAATTGTTGGAAACTAGTCTCATTAAGTCATACAATTGCCATCTCAAGGCTCCTTTGCACATGCACACCATTGCTATGATTTGAGGTAATCTTTGCTTGCTAGGATCAGGCCTTCTTCCTTTAACAACTTCCTTCCTACTCAAAAGTCTACAACGATAGACATAATTACTAGGAGATATTGTTTGTATGCATGATCAATTTTGGCAAAGAGAAACTCTTTAAAGTTACCACTAGTGTACTTACCAATAAGAATGATGTACCACATGTTCACGATAACTACGTGATCTCCCAATGCTTTAACATTTTTGGAGCTTGGTACCTAAATAAGTATTCATCTCATCTTGTGAGCTATACTACCTCTAGGTATAAACATATTGCTCACATTGATTTTGGGCAGTGGACTATAAAGTTGCCATCATGAAAAAGACTACATTGGCCCCTCCACTAGATGAGTGATGATGAGAAAATAAATCCTCCAATGGATTTTAGTGATTCTGCCTTTGATAAAAAGCTCCTTTTTTAAAATTGCCTTTGGTGGATCCACTTAAATTTGATGACAACCTGTTTTGAAGCTATGGGACTAGGATGGAATCAATGAAATTTGAATGGTGAAAGCACTTGCATATACACTACTTATGTTCAGTTGCATCTCCCCTCGGAATGCACTAAAAACACCTCAATAAATTCAAGGAATAGATCAGCTGCTTTTTCCAATGCATAGTCCTCGACAAGAAGTACCATAACTATAATTGATATGACAACATGACGGGTGCCTGCACCAAACTCTCATAGATTGGTGGCCTTGAAAGCATATTTGCATACTTATAAAAGCATTTTGAAAGCAGCATTTTAAAATGTAGAGATTATGTAGAAATTCAACTCCTTTCATTTTTCCACATTATGATAGCAAGTCCCCTCTTAAGTAGATTTGGATGTTGATGGATCTATTTGGGCATTGCTAGAAGGATAGAAAGTCTAAAATTATGAGGAGTTGCTTCTAGTGCTGTATATAGTCTCTTGGACTGGCTTGATTTGCTATTGTTTAGGTTGATAGATAGAAATGATGATGAAGCTTTGAAATGCTTTGGGAAATTTTTTTAGAAAACCTCTTCCGAGATGTAGTCACCTCATCATCTACAAAAGTCATACCTTTGTGGTTGCATATATCTTTGTAACCATATCTTTGTGGTTGCACATATCAAACCTACAAAAGGTGGTTAGGAAGCCTGGGGAGTCCACTAGGGTTTACTGTATGGTACCACGTGAGCGTAAGAGAGGGGGGTTATTTAAGGGAAGGAAGGTACATTTTATAAAGTAAGGTGTCATAAATAGGGGGTAGATAAGGGGTATTTTCATATATTTCTTGCACGCAGGTGACGTCTCCTTATTACTACTAGTGAATCCCCCATGTTAGGAAGATAAACTCAAAGGGAATTGATCCCCAAACACATTGTGTGTGTCTACCGAGGAGTCTACTTATGCAAAAAGAATATTTGTAAAGAGAGATACATGATTTCTTGTAAAAGGCAATCATACATCTCTCTCTCTCTCTCTCTCTCTCTCTCTCTCATATGCACACTTAAAGTAAGAGTATGAGCCTTTAAATATACCTACATATGTGGATAGCTCTTATGTGCGTCCATACTTGTGTACTCTAACAAAATTTAGAACTTATAAAATAAAAATAAGTGGATTCATATATTTTACATTCATATTCTATAGTTGTCATCAAATCACTATGCCACAAGTCCTAATTGTATCACATGTTATGTAGAAGCCAAATTGTTTAAATTGTGGATGTTGAGAATGAGCATGGATTTTACACTATGTCTATCTTGTATCCCTTGGATGTCTTCCCATGCTACACTACTTTATTTGAGACCAAAACATTGTTGCGGACATCTATTTTTGCAGATGTCTACTATATGTGTGAATGGCTTGAGCATAAATGCTTAGATTTCATAACAATAAGCAATTATCAAAACATAAAATTAAGATTTTGTGGAAAAAAGAGAAATTTAATCTTACCATAAATTTAAGAATTAGAAAAGGAAAATTCACATCCTACTGTCAACCAGAAAACCTTATAGTTTCCCTCCTTTACATTTTGGAGTTCCTGCTTGATTCTCTAACGTACTACTTTTTTTCTTTTTCCTTTTGTTCCTTTCACAAGAGGAGTTTGTACTTTGCGCTCTGAGCTAGTGTGAGGTGCACACAAGCAAAAGAAGAAATACTCTCTAGTTTTGTACTGTGATACTACAATATTACACATCCCCATCATCATTTGGTAATCTGCAATCTCCAAGGTAAGAAAGTACATCTCTCACTGTAACGGTCAAGATAATATTCTCTGTCATGATAATCATCATAGCTAGTTGATCTTAAGAGCTACGAGTGTTTCTGTTGTATTTTAATCTCATTAATGCAACTATAATTCCTCACAATATGATTAGATACGGAAGTCAGGACGTTATAAATTTAATCGGCCACCATCACCACTCCTTGATAGTTCACGTACTATTTTGCAATAAATTACAAGATTCTTCTTTAACTATTTTTAAAATATAGTATGGTTGTAAGATCGATAGAACCCAGTGATCATCTTTTCAATGTTACAATTATCATAAATAAGTCCATTTTTACTTGGTTGATTTCTTGTTGTGTTAACAACTAAGGTTTCATATGGTGTGGAATAATGTGGCACACCCTTGCTTGACATTGTCTACCATGTAAATTGTTATATCTACACTTCTTTATGCCAAGGTTATTTGACTAATCAATAGCCACAAATAGGGGTCCTTTGTGCATAAGGGTCTAGACCTCCAACACTCATGCACTTGCCCCTCATTTGTACTTCCATCATGTGAGGGCATCAAATCTTGGGTAGAGGTGTCTGAAGTGGAATCATAAACATGCCACTGTGAACTGAATGCTGAAATTTGAATCATGTGGACTATAGGTTGTAATTACAACCATTTCTACTTAGAGGCTATTTAGAGGCCACAAATGAACTAAATACTGAAATCTGAATTATACATATAGCAGGTTGCAATACTGAGCATTACTATTGTCTATGTTGAAGCATGATGGTTGTTATTATAGATGCTACATATGAACTAAATGTGTGATAGAAGCTAATGTTTCATCCCAATATCAGCAAGACCTTGATGATGATGTTGTCTCAATGACATCTATGGAGTGGTTTCTTTGTGTGCTACTACATTGAACTTGGCCTAAGGATGCATGCCTGCATGGTCAATACTTTTATAGATGATGATGATGCATTGACATGCTAATGTTGCTACTGAGACTATAAGCCAAACCCAATATGGAGATGGATAGCAGGTGTGAATTCGGATAGCAAAGCCTTCATATTTGAGTATTGTATTATTAAAGGATTGGCATGTTGCTGCTCTTGCCTAACTACACTAAAGATGGAGCTTTCTTTGCACCTAGATGAAGCTAAAAGTTTCTAGTAAGACTTGCTTTTGGATTGATAGGCCACAGAGTTGACTCACTCTACACACACGAGATAGTCATGGTATCCTTGTTGCGGCTATGTGATAGAGAATCATGCATGTTTGCATGATAATGACAGCCCAACAATGATTGAAATAGATCCACATTTATGAAATCTTATTGATGTATAGTCTCATGGACAACTTCATCATGGCTCAAAAATTGCAATAAAATTTAGTACATGTGTTTGCAGGGGAGGTACATTGCAAAAAATTTAGTACATGTGTTTGCAATAAAAGACCAGGAATACTATATTGGGAAAAATGGGAATTTCCCATAAGTTTGGGACACGTGGTCAAATATTTGGATTTGTCATAACTTGAACACTATAACTCCAAATTGAGCATTCTATAGCTCAATAGATTCCATTTTTCAAGCACTTTCCAATGATAGGTCACATCATATGGTTTTGAAAAACTTATGGACATGCTATCCAGGCGCCATCTTTTTAATATTCAAAAAATGGGAATTGGAGGATTCCCAAACTCACTAATATGTATTCAGGGATATTGTCCTTGAAACAAAAACCAATGAAGAGCAATCATACGTGTCTCTAGATCTAAAACATCCCCACCTCCCAGTTTTTTTAGAGTATAGATCTTTTTCCTAGAGATCTAAGAAATGCCCAATCATATAGAATCCTTCTTCCAAAGCAAGAAGTGAATAGGTAAATGATCTGAGCAACTTTCAATCTATTTTTCTCTTTGTCTGATTAAACCAAAGGTTTACAAAGGCCTTGGGTTTATAAAGATTTACTAAGTATTAGAAAAAGAAATACATTAAAACAAGAAGCTCCATCTTAATGTGGGGGGAATGTTGGTGTGGTGGGAACCTACCTCATTACCGAATCCACTCTCCCCCAATGGAACCTACCTCATACTAATCTTGTTATATAACCTAGTCATATTCATCCAACTCCTAATCTTTCTCTATAACTCCTAAAACTACTTCCCTTATATGAAAGAAAAGGAAACTTCTTAAATTTCACACATTTGTAGACTGCCCAAATCAAGGACTACATTGTTGGATGTCCAAACAGTTGGGGACTTTGGCTTTAGAAATGACTGCTCTCACTTAGACTTTTTTCTTGTTGTTGCTACCCCTAAAAGTTGTTGTGTTGCCTAGCTTGCGCAGGGATGGTGGTGATGTAGAGACTAAAGCAAGAGATGAACCTATGGTAGATTATGGTACCTTTAGCAAATGGTGAGAAAGAGATCTTTTAATAGCTCGAGAAAAAATATTGGCAATCAAGTAGCGAGGGCAAAGAAACAATGAAGCAAGAGATGGAACCTGCAATTTTTGAGATCAAGTTGCAAGGTGAGAAATCTTCAGGATCGAGCAGCACAAGGGCAAAGAAACAATGAAGCAAGAGATGGAACTTGCAATTTTCAAGATTGATAAGTAAGAGCAAAGAATCCTGGTTGCTCAAGGATCTGTCACTGTATCCTGGTCCCCTTTACTAATGTTAATAACAAGCATACATCCTTAGAGTTGGGATTGAAGACTTAAGAAGGCAGCCATAATCTAACTCTAGTATCTCATACAAATGGAGACTATAACACAAAACTGGAACAAAGGAGATCACTGACCGAGGTAGCTACCAAATCAGTTGTTTACTGGCCCCCGTTAACAAGAAAGTGCTGGCTATGCACATCATCAATGTTCTAATTCAATGGGTGTTTCTATTTAGTCACTAGAGTGGCTTTGTGAATCAATGTAAACAATCATCATGATTTGAGTGGACAATTTCAAGGATAGATTGGAAGCTCTGTAATGCAAAAGAATAGCAATTCGTTTCATGACAAGTCAATGGTGGAAGAGACCAATTATCTCATACTCTCAACGGCATTTTGGATAGCATACAGAGATCTATGCAAGGAGAAAGGGAGATAAACCTACCATCTTTTGAAGAAGTTATTTGCATTTTGGCAAGCTCAATACTTTGAGGAAGAGTAGGCTCCATCAAGGAAGAGGACTGCTACTTGAGGAAGAGGACCTATTGGACTAGTATTTGAAGAAGAAGACTGCTTCTTTTGTTTTAGGCATATTAAACGTGGCATATGTGCTATAGATATCTTCATCCACAAGTATATTAGAAGTAGCATCTGTGTTAGAAGCATCCTCTTTTGTTTTAGGTATATTAGAAGCAGCATTTATGCCAGAAACATCATCAAATTTTGTCTAGTCATAAGTGGGATCTCTTGTACTTTCTGCTACATCAATGGGTTCTAGTTCTATATCATCCAAACAAATAGGGGTATGTAATGATGTAAGTAACTGCATTAGCAAGTATGAGATCTTGAGATGTAGCATCCTCATAGGTTGCTACACCAATCGTTACTACTTCTATGAAATCTCTAAAAGCTAGGAAATGGACTCTACAAGAGTATATCATCTGCAGGGACATACTCCTCCCTAGAAGTATCTTCTTCAATGTTTGGACTAAATGATTGTTATGCTATCACCAAGGATTTTGGAAATACACATCTGAAGTTTGGTTGTGTAGTAGCATTCTCCACAATGAGAGATACAAAATGTTTAATTATTACATTTTATTAGCATCAGTAGCTTAATTATATCATTTTGCTTTAGTGCAAATGGTGCACAAATCGGATGCCGTATGCGTATGTAGCGAGCGTCGGAAGGTCCCCAAGAACAAAGAACTCTACTTTTTAGTCAAAAACCAAGAGAGAAAACTTGCATGACATGAAGCAAGAAGACTAATTGGGTACAATCTCCCCCCATGCCTTGTGTGAGCACTCCACAAAGCATGTATTTAATATATTATTCATCTCCAAGCTAAAAAATAGACCAAATTTACAATTAGCACGCTTTAGATTTTGTGTTTGCTTTTGTCCAAATAAAGAATAAAGCGGTTGGGCGTCCAAAGAGTCGGGCTGTGCCCAAATACAATGTCCAATAACAAAAATTTAAATCGTGTGCCCATGCACATATAAAATAATAAATATATGTCAAACACTTTAAAAAATAAGTGCATCAAAATAAATATTGGCGCCACGCCTAAGATGCGCGCCCATCAAAAATGATAATTTCTTCTAAATAACTTGAATACATGCTATCACCCGGTGCTTCCCAACGCCACTGCTACCTGCTCTACACATCAACTGAAGCATTCACAATTGTTAGAAATTAATAAAATTAAATCGACAAAAGTGAATACCTAACAGTCTTCAACTACAAAATAAATAAGTAGATTAGAACTTAGTCCTAGCCTTAATTTATTACGAGCGCGCACTCTAAACTCATAAACATCCATTAATTTAAATATGTATTTTGTGGAATCACCCGCTATGGAATCGCCCACTTGTACATTAAATTAACGAGAAGACCGAAAAGGACAGGTATCCCCATTGACTTTCGCACAAGGAATTCACTTTGTGTACAAGCCCTGGTAATAAATATAATTTTACGAAGTCCATCGCAAAACCTCATGGAATCCATTGTGGAATATGCCTCTTGGCATCAGCAAAAGTTAGTATCAATAATTGCAATTAGTTATGTTGTTTGTTTTATTTTAGTCAAGAATTTAGCATCAATAGCAATTAGTTATACTAGGGTAGTGTTTGTTTTTAACTGCCACCTTGTTGTACCAATCAACACAATCTGTATAAGTCAATGATTATCATATTAGCTAGTACTTCCTAGTTAGGGTGAAGAACATGCTTCAACACAACACAGAGATATAGTTGGACCCTGAGGTTAAAAAACTAGATGGTGCATAGTGGCTGGAGAATTATTCTTGATTCTCATTGGTCTAAGAATGAAAAGCTTGTTTTGAAGATATACTTTTGACATTGCAAGTCAAGCTTGAGCACCATCAATCAATGTTGTGTGTTTATACTATAGGTTTCTTGGTCAAGCTTTGCCTGTAATCAATGCTTGCACCTCTAGAAAAGTAGTGGGATACAAGTGTTTTTAAGGTGAGGTGTCATTTGAACATATGTCTCTCCTAAAACACATCAATAATAGCAATCCACAAATGTGTAATGATGTTGGATATGCAGCCCAATGTGCAAAAAATGGAGAGTTTGTTGGCTAGATGATAACATCAGCACTCCAAAATGGTGTAGTAGCTGGATATTCTCCATGATGAGAGGTATGTCGTATTTGAATTCCTTTTTAAGTATACATAGAAATTTCTTGGTTATATCACAATATATTCATATACTAATATACACGTTGATGGCCATAAGTTGTAGAGAAGCATCTTACTTGCACTTGTCATGTTGTTGTAGGACTTAATCAAATTGGTGAAGTTGTAGAGAACTTGACATGTTGGTAGGACTATGTCAAAGATGCTATGGGTTTCTTCTATTGTTTGACCACTACAACATAAAAGCTACTTAAAGGATGATTACTCATGGAAGAGAGATTTTCTTTGTTTACCTTTGAAAGAGATGCTTTAGAGTTCTACTATGAAAAATGCTTAATTATTTCATTTTGCTTTAGTAAAAAGGTTAGCATCAGTTGAAATTAGTTATGTTGGGGCAGTGTTTGTTTTTAATCGGCACCTTTCTATACTAGTTAGCATAATCTATAGAAGTCAGTGATGATTATACTAGTTGGTACTTCCTAGTTAAGGTGAGGAACATCCTTCAACACAACATAGAGATATTGTTGGACCTTGGGGTTGAAAAGAAAATTGGTGCATAATGACTGAAGAAATATTTTTAATCCTCATTGGTCTAAGGGAAGAGCTTGTTCTAAAGAGATGCTTTTGACATTACATGTCAAGCTTTGCCATCAATCAATGTTGTGTGATTATACTACATGTTTCTTCGCCAATATTTTCCAATAATCAATGCTTTCACCTCTAGAAAAGTAGTGTCTTAAAAGATTTTTAAGGTGGCATGTCATTTGAAGAGATGTCTCTCCCAAAAGCACATCAGTAGTAGTTATCCACAAATGTCTAATGATGTTGGACACACACTCGAGTGTGCAGAAAATGTAGAGTTTGTTGGCTAGATGATGATATTAATACTTCAAGATGGTGTAATAGTTGGGCATTCTCCATGATGAAAGGTATGAAATGTTTGATTTTTTTTAAATGATATATAGATAATTTTTTGTTATATCACAGTGGATTCATATACTAATGTACATGTTGATGGCCCTAAGTTCTAGAGAAGCATCTTACTTGCACTTATCATGAAGTTGTAGAACTTAGTCAAATTAGTGAAGTTGTAGAGAAGTGTCTTACTTGTACTTGACATGTTATGGTAGGACTTAGTCAAAGATGCTATGGGTCTCTACTATTGTTTGATCAGTAAATCATAAAAGCTACTTCAAGGATGCTTGCTCATAGAAGAGAGCTTCAAGGATGCTTCCTCATGGAAGAGAGCACCTGAAGATGGAACTAGATTCGTAGTTTTTTTCCTAGAAGAGGATGAAGAATATCATGAAGCACTTGAAGATGCTCATCTCAAGTCTTGGTTTGAATCAATATGCCATCAAGCCAAATGAGTAAGAGTTTCTTATGTATGAAATGATGGAAAATTGTGTTGCTATGAGTGTTGTCTATGGCTTTATTTAGTGTACAAAGTTGTTGCTATTCCCTCTAAGAGGGTTTTAACTACTGCTTTTTCATCTTTAGACCAATGATGGTTGCATCTAACGCTTTAAAAGTGATACACCCATAAGAGGATGTCTTCCTCAATAATGGGCAAAGGGACAAAGCTTTTTGGACTCAAGGCTTTGATCGATATTGGTGTTGTTGCTAATGATACAACATTGTGAACAAAGTGTGATTAGTTTCATTAACCATATGCATTAATGTGGTAATGACCTACATCAATTATTCTATCTCAGGGTAAATGTGTGGTTGCAGCATGGAATGTATCTATGTATCTTGTGTAGAAGAAGTGAGACTTCAAGGCAATGCATGAGGGCTCATCATTGTAGAGATGCTTTTTATTGTGTCCGTCATCTCCACCAATGTAACAGGATTATACTCTTCTATTGTTTTTACTATGAATACATTGATACATGTCAATCTCACCTTGATCATCTAGTCACATTTTGGGAGTAACTATTCTTGTCACATGACCTTGGGAAGAATGTGAAACAAAAATATACATTTGTAAACATAAATATCTTTATTTATGACTTCATATTATGTTCACATATAAAGCCATAAAGGCTAATATTTTATGATAATGCTTTATTGTGTTAACTTTTACACATTGGTCCTCGAAGTCCACTTTTCATTACAACTATATCACTGCTAAAAATACCCATGCATGAGTACAAATTATCTTTTTATTTTACTAATTAACGTGTACTATAATTTTGCTGAAACTATTAGTACTATATAAGAATATTTTGTTGTATTAATGGTTTGGAGTAGTTTTCTTGTATAGGAAAAGTTTACTATATCTATGGTTTCAACTAGTTTTCTTATCTAGAAATATTTTACTAGATCATCAACTAGGAATTTAACATTTTTTCTATATAGAAATATTTTACGAGATTACTAACTTGTAAAGTGTTCCACTTTTACTAGTTGAGACTTTTTCTATATACTTTGATAAGCATCTAGAAAATCTTTTTTTTTTACTATATGGAAAAGTGTTTTAAGTTCCTTTGATGGCTTAATCATTCACCATTCAATCTGAGGCATATCAAGGCCTAAATAGGCTATCTATGGCCTTCCCAATTTGCAGGAGCGCAACCAAGCCTCCCATATTGACTATCTATGCCATCATTTCTACTCGAGTAGGGTGGATTGGTGTAGCAAAAAGAAAGAACTAGAGTTTAAGTATATGAAGAGTCCACATGTTCCAATGGCCTACACGATCAAAACCACCCACACTTATAATGGTTCTTGGAGTTGTCATCGGCCTGTTGGTTATGAGACGAGCACAACACTGCAAGCTTATTCCAAGTTAGCATATGAGCACATAATCAAAGCATGTCACCTATTTCATTCCTCAGAATCATTACACCCCCTGTAGGCCCATGCAATCCAAGGAATAGTGCAAGTTTTGGAAAGCAATACAACATTGAGGGCCACACGAGCATAAGATAATTGCTAAGTCGATTGCTCAAAATTTTTAGAAGGGCTTATAGCAATTTGATGTAGTTGTTGGACCCTTCTATAAGCTTAACAAGCTCTTAAAAAGATGAGTAACAACTAGACCTTTTGTTGTTCCAAATTAGTTTTGTGAACAATGATGGAGTTTTGAGTGCTATATTTGTTGGATCAAGGTTATAACTTTTTGAGTCGCTATTGCTTGGTGGAGATACTAGACTAGCAACTGTCTCCCAAGGCTCTAAGAGACATCATTATGGTAAGGAAACTATGGAGTGTACACTAAGCTTTCTTGTACTAGGTCAATCTTATACATAGGATTTTCTCATTTTTGAGGATAGCCCACATTGACATATCACTAATCAAGGTTATCAAGTGTAGTTACTATTCATGAGCAAGTAGGTATCATAGCTTTAGCGTGCAAGTTCCAAACCTTATTATAGGGGATATATGTATGTGTATAAAAGAATGAGTGAGTGTATGCCAAACCTTGTTGTGTGTGTGCCTTATACAAGGATGTGCAAGTGTGCAAGAAAATGTGATGTTAACCCTCAAACGAACAAGGTGGAAAAGCCAGAAAATCTAAAGCAGAAGACAAGGCCAAGGCAAAATTGAAACAAAAGATGAAGGCACGCCAAGAAGAATTTGGAAACATAAGAAGTGCAGAAAAGTCCTAAATCGAGGAGAAAGGCATACGAGAAAATGTGCAAGTCAATACTTTTGTAAAAAAAGCACACGGCACATCATTATTTATTTTAAAAGTGACGGGCTCTCACCCGTGCAATTTATAAAGGTAGATGGGTGGTAGGAACGGTAGGAAGGAAGCTAGGAATATAGGAGGACAATGGGAAAAAGGGCCTACTAGCCACGATCGGTCATGTAAAAAAGGGGATAAAGGGGATAACTGCCCAAAAGGGATATAGGGTTTTGTATATAAAGTTAAAAAGTGAATGAGAAGCTCATTCTTGTGTGTGGCCAAAAGTAGCTCTCCTCTTCTTCTTCTTCTTTTTCTTCTTGCTTGCTTGAGCTTGTGATTGAGAGAGGGAGTGTGAGAGTGTGAGGGAGTGAGCGTGTGAGGGTGAGGGATCGTGGAGGAGAAGCTCTCCATCTTCTCCCCTCTTCTTCTCTTCTCTTCTCTTCTCTTGTCTTACTCGTGGCAATGGAGCTTGGACTGTGGAGCTTGAGGATAGAGCTTACTTGAAGCTTGCACTTGGATCGTGGAGCTACGGGAGTGCTTGGGAGAGGAGGTAACTTGATCGGGCATAGAGGTAAGCTCACTACACCCGTACAAATGGATGGCGTGTCGGCTATGTGAGAGGTAGCCATTAGTGCTCGGCTTGGAACGCTTGAAGCAATAAGCAGGTCTGTGGATCTCGGTGGTTGATTGCCTCTACATTTTTGTTCCGTTGCCGAGACCACGGATTCAAGCTTTGAGCGCTTGCATGCTTCGAATCGAGCATTGAAGTAGAATTTTTCCCAAACTAGTGCCTAAGGTAGATAGGTAGGAAGCAAGGGAGTTTGAAGAGGTATTCAATCTCCTTAGCAAGTAGGTTTTTGGTTTTTGGACTTGGAAAAGCATGTTGTAGTGTAGGTATTTCCCTTATGATTTTTTATTGCATTTAGATAGGATAGGAGCAAAACATTGGAGCACACATTAGGGTTTTTTGTTGCTATATAATAGGCTAAAACAGGAAAAACAATGGCAAAAAATGAAATTTTGAGTTAAATATTGGTGAGGGGAGCAAGGCTAAGGTGAGTACATGCCTTGGCAAGGTGATAAGGGGGCCATGAGTGGCAAGGAAGACCACATTTTGCATTGCAGGGTTTCAGGAGAGCTGGAGAGAGGGAGAGAGAGCTTCATTGCATGGACCTGCTTTGATCTTGCCATCGAGGAGTTCTTTGCCCACCACAGGTAATTTCACACCTTCCCTTGTATGAGTAGCTTGGATCTGGAGATGCTCAACCATTAGGAAGGCCTTAATCGCTCAGCGCGACAAATTCTGTGGAGTCTGGCAAAAAACACATTGCACTCGGCCCATGGCAATTTTGGGCCGAGTCCTCAAATCGGCCCTCGGCCCACTCGACTCGAACACCCACTGCTCGGCCGTCCAAATCAACCACTCAAATGAACTTAATATTCTACCCAACCTAGCACTCGGCCCTCGACCCCTTCCATTCGGCTCCCTCAGACCACTTGGCCCACTCGGCCTGCAGATCGGTCCAATTCACCCTTCGGACTGCTTGTGTTCGGCCCACCTAGCTCAGCCCTCAACCCTCGAACAAGGGCCAAATCGGGCATTTAGCCCCTACAATTCAGACATGTTGGGCCAAATTTGGATTTGGTCAAATTTTTAACTTGTAGACCTTGAAACCAACCTAGAGACCACATAAAGCCAAAGCACATCATAGATCTATTACTGGGCTAAAATCTAAAGCAAGTAGTTCAAAATTTGGCTACGAACGACCCTTCAAATTGCATATGCTATTTAGTGTAATGGCCCTGCAGGCTGGGGGGACTGTCTCCCTCCTCGGACCCCCACCGCAAAGGGGGCTTTGCCCCTCTACACCTCCCCTAAGTGGGTTGGAGAGAAAATGCATGCCGTGACAGGTCCTCTAAATTAGATCCTAGTGTAGTAATGGCTCTACACAAGCATGGATTCTCAATTGCAAAAGAGCAACCAAAAGCCCATACCCGAACAAAGAGAGACCCTAGAACCTCAATGAGCCAATCTAGCCAACAAGGGAAAAAATGTCATACCGCAAAAACACATATATGTTGCATTCGGACTGCATCTAGTCAAAGCGAAAAGCAACAACATCAATCTACAACTGCGAGGATGACTAGATATGACAGTCGTGACGATAGATGCACCTTGAATAACACTACACACACGATCCAAGAAATCAGTTGAGAATCTGCATCTGGTCGTGCAGTTGGGGACTCAAGGGCATTTGTCAAATGGCTTAAAATTATAAGTCAAGACCCAAAAAATGAAGACATAGTACTGTCTACTTATCTTAGGGTCAAACTCACCGCGAAAAGAGAGCACATTATCGATGCTCTCATTGATGAAGGAGCTCATTTTAATATCTTGACCTATGACGCATGGACCCTACTAGGCAAACTAAAGATCACACCAACTAATGCAACTCTTAGTCCTTATGGGGGACACTCACAAGCGCTTATAGGGAAGTGCAAAATCCTTGTAACTGTTGAAATAGAAAGCTTGTTTATCCTCTTCCATGTTCCTCTAAATAGTGCTAATTGTGGAAAAGAAACCCTCCTAGGAAAACCCTTCAAAGGGGCGACAAAGTGTGAGTCTGATTATGTAGCACAGATGATACACTTGACACTACCGGGTGTGAGGATAGTCACAACCTTTAGTAAAGGTGACCTCATCGAACCTCGAGGGAAAGGCAAGGAAGGTGCTGACATAATAGGCAAGCCTACTAAAACGAGAGAAAGGACTTGTTGAAAGATTTGATACAAGCGCATGTTGAACAGGGAGAACCAGTGAGTGAGGCCATGCTTAAAACAAGAAAGTTAGGAGACACTGTCAAGGACAGGCTTTGGACTTGCAAATATCATAGAAGACCACAAAAGAAGCCCAAGCCTTATAGACGAAGGCATCGATGGAGAGCTAGCACAATGCCGCGATGGATATCCAAAGCATTGCTAACTGCTCAAGGGTATTACGCAGGTAACCGATAGATTTGGGTAACAAAGCCCCCTACTAAATCACCTCTATTAGCTGAAGGCCAAATTGTGTTAAAAGCAAAGAAGTGAAGGAGGAAATCTAGATGAAAATCCAAGTCCTCACTCAAAAAGGTTGGAGTGGCTAAGTGCGTCACGAAAATCAAGAAACCAAACAAGACTATTTGAAGGGTAGATCCTCAGCCTAGCGTGCTTAACAAGCGAATATTATATGTACTCATCAAGAGTGCACAAAAGCCACTAGTGCCCAAGGAGCCTTTTATTTCCCAAGAGGATAACGAGCATCATAGGTACAACATTGCTCATGGTAAGGTTAATTTCTCAACAAAGCAAATGGCAGAATCATCTAACAACCACGAGAAAATCGTCCAGCCAGTGTCACAAAGCCACTTAGGAGTCCCAAGTCTCTTACATCCTCTTTTCCTAAATGGACACAGGAAGCACAACAGCATGTCAAGTGCCACTGCTCAGTCCCAATCTCTATCTCCATCTGAGCTTCCAAATGTCCAAAATGCAGGACATGACACCACCCTTAGCTCTTAGCCTAAGGATATGCATGCGCAATCCATTGTGACTAGCTCAACTAATGCTCGATCTGCACAGGTGAATGTGCAAAGGGCAACAAAAGACATGGCCACTTTTGATCTGTTTAAGGACTTGACACTGTAGCCTACCAATAGTGTCCAGTCTGCTGAACTAGCCATTACTACTTTTAATCAGGAATCATAGCAGTCACAGCCTTTGGATGTGATGATGCCCTTTGCAGAATGTGTCCTTAGCATTCACCGGTGGAAGAGGTGTCGCAACCAACATCCTTGATACCTCCAGTAATGTTGAAGCACCTAAAGCCTAGGCTTGAGGAGGAGAAACCTCTCAAAGATGTGACCCAGGAGATGGCTCATTTGACCAATCAACCTAGCAAGGCTGTTCAACAGGTCACAACTAAGTCCCATGAGAGCACACTAGAGAAAGAGAGTGTTAAGGCCCAACCAAGCACATGAATAGCTGACCTAGTTTAGGCTCCTGAGCCTTTAAAAAAACACCTTAATTTCCCACGAACAAGAGGAAAACATAGTGAATACAACAGCAGTTACAAGTGGTTGTGGATGCCAAGAAGATTGAGAGCAAGAGCACGGAAGAACTTGGGAATAAAGCATCGATTCCACCCATTAAGAAACCCATTGCCATCTCCCCTAACAGCTATGAAACCTCAGAAACATCCACGTGTTCTAATAAGTCAAAGCAACCATCACCATTAGCGGTTGCTTGCAACACTCAATCCATCGACAAGAGAACTTGCATTGACCAATCAAGAGTGGATATGACGCTGTCACAACAGGGTGACAAATCTATACCAGTCGCATCCAAGGAGAACCATGACGCAATAACAACAAAGCCTCAAGAGAAACATGGGAACCCTAAGAAAATAAGAAATCCTAGAGTTGACCAATCTTGCTCGTCTAGACCTGAGCCCCCAGCTATGTTAAAGCCTAGGGAAAATCCTAGAACCTTGCATGAGATAGCAACCGAGCAAGCCCTCGTTGAACATAGAAGTGTCACAGAATGCTCAACTAAGTTGGATACTAAGCTCAAAGTGTTTGTACGTGTCTATGTCCTTGCAGACATGGGCTCATTCCCTAGGGAGCAGCTTGAAGAATACTTGCTATTTCTCCTATTCTGAGAAGAGGAAGAACATCTTGACGAGCACTATGACAGGCTTCTGCATGAACACATGCGACTCATCTCTGACGAGGAAGCCGATGAACTACGCTTAACTATGACATTCAATGATGTGCTTTGCCAACCAAATCTCTTAGAGATAGGACAACTAAAGCAACAATCAGAGGGTCAAAGTCAATTTGAAAAATGTTGGGATGAAAATCGTTGTGACAATCTCAAAGGAGTGATTGGCCAAATGGCGATCTCAAAGAGAAGCAATCTATGTGGCGCCAACTTTCTTTCGAGTGCTAATTGCCATTTAGGGTATGGACTTAGCCAAAACTAGCCAAGAAAACTCTCTAATTGATAAGGTTCTCACTAAGGAGGAGCTACATGTTGCAAGTAGGCTCAGACAAGGTACCATGCTACTCGATGTTGCAAAATATCTATTGTTATTGAGTAATCTTCCACAAGTACTGGATGTGTATACCACACTCCAGTATAATCCTAAAATCTACAACTAGTTTTTTTCCTTACGAAGCGACATGGATGCATAAAGTGTACATAAATGAACAATGTGATTTGTGACTGTGAATAAATAATACCCAAGCAAGCACACACACAAGCAATGATAGTCAAGTGCAAAGTGAAAAGTTTGGGTTTGACAGGCTGAGCTCCTAGGGTCCTCCTCTCACCACACATCTAGAAGTCGTGTGACCGTTCCCGCCTCCAGATAAAGGCCAAATAGTCCCCATGACCGCCATGGGAAGCCCTAACCAACACCTTTGAGGGTGTACATGGGGCACCATCCCTTTCTACAGGCTCTCCCTCCGCTTCCGATCTCCCCTTCTGAAAACAAGTCCTGCCCCATTTCATCACAACCAGTCCATGTGATTTGGGGTGAGCAAAGATCTACTACTGGAATACCCCCCGCAGTCAAAGCAGGATGAATATTATCACAAGGGCCATCCCCCTACAACGATTACTATGCGCTTGATGAACTACTGGTTAATCCCTGTCATGCGAATAATTCCATCCTGCCTCAAAGCCTAACCCTTGGTTCACTTTTTGCAGGTTTTCTTATAGTAGTCATCATGGAGCACCCAGTGCAGCTAGCCTGCAAGGACACTATTCGCCATCGGAGGGAGGATATGGCACAAGATCCTCCACCAGAGCGTTATGTGCCTACCCTTAAGAGGTACGCACCAAAAAGAGGCCTTAAGCGACACCGCCCTGGATGCAGGCTAAAAACTTCCCAGTCCAGGAAAACGAAGGCTAAAGGGAATGCCCGGGGGGTGGCAACCCCGATCATGCAAACCCTCACTAGACGCTCGAGTGCACCAAGTGCTCAAAAGAGGAGAAGGCATCTAGAAACAAGAGAAAAATTGATGAATTATTTCAAAGCGTTCTTGAAACAGTTGCGGCCAGGGACTATACCATTCAAGTCCCAGTCAATATCTTCCCTAGCTCTGCCTGATGGGAGCCCCTCAACCGATAGCCCCAATCACCCGGCCACCCAAACTCACCCTGCCTCATACAAATAGAATAGCCCCTATGTTGTATAAGCTGCTTAACAAAGGCCATCTTGCCATAACTTTTTGTCCTTAAGTGGTTAAAGGGGCAAGCTCCCCCCAACTGTACAAACCTCCCTTACTACTAATACATGGCATGTCTTTAACAAGCACCGATTAGATGCATTGCAGTCTCAACACCATAGAATTTAGATGAAGTAATATCTTTTTGAGTTGCATCTATTCATCATAATTGACGTATGTGATTTGCATATACTCTCACAAAGTGTCAAGTGGATGCAGGACAACACATGTCTTTGTACGAAAGTGTTTAGGGCCCAAGTCATCGCAAGACCACCAACCTCACGAAGAGCCATGACAGAAGCACCACTGTGAAAATCACCCTTGCCAATTGCCTACATCGCAAGATCAGGGGCCACTATCTCTTTCTAGGTTAAACTCTACACTTGGCACTCATGGCAGTTGTTACCTCAATTGTACCAACATCGCACAGTACAAAGAGGTTTTGCAAAATCTCCAGTGTATCTCCCCATCTCAATAATTGTTTCTCTAGCAACGAGGCTAGGGCACAATCATCGCTATAATATCCATTTCCACAACCTTTGAATCTCCACATTTCCCAACCCATTGAAAGGCTAATAGCCTCAATGTATTGCAATGGTTGTACTCAAGTTATTATTTTTTTTAAGAAAAGAAAAGAAAAAGCACTCACAATCACAGCATGACACCTAGGGGTCCTCAAATTAGGTACACCCAGTGACCTTGGTCAACTGGCTTCGTTCCTAGTTCCCTAGCCCTCTACACATGCCCCACAATTGTTATGCGCACATCAAGAGGAGGACATACCTAGGAAGCTTGTCTCACTTATGATTAGACCTATCATCCTAACCCAATTGAACGATTCCTATTTGCACTCTACATTACTGTCATTGCAATCGATCGTGGTTAGCACCGCACAAATGGCCATGAAAAGTACATTTGTACTCATCGAGCAAGCCCAATAGCTACTACCGCATGTACCAAAATTTTAGTGTCAATGTATTCAATTATGCTACATCGTGCTGTCACAACGCAAAGGATGTCTCATACATCTACACCAAAATATATACACAGTTTGAGTCCTCAAGTTTAAGAAAATACTCTCAGCTTACTTAGAGTTCAACCTGTCTCCCAAACTAATCAAACTACATCTTATGCACGATAAGAAGACTAGCACTACCTCTAGGGAGAGACCACATATGATAGGCTTTCAATTACAGGTATTGAAGACTCCAACAAAAGTGTCGTTCGCCCTTCATCAACACTCAACTCTAAATTATTATCCTTTATCATCATGCAAGCCCACCAAGAATCATCTTCTGTAGAATCCCCAGAACACTAACACTTGTGCCAACCCAGAAGTGCAACTCCCAAAAACAACCCTATCACCAACTTCACTAACCCTACCACCAGCCAACCACCAACCACATGCCCCAAACGACCATCCACCCCACCACCAAAACTCCTCCATGGAAAACTACAGTTGTCCCTTCTACCCACGTCTTCAATGCATGATAAAGCCTACTATCTACGACGATGAGTGCCATGGGACTAGTGCTTGTCTAGGAGGGGGTAATATTAACCCTCAAACAAACAAGGTGGAAAAGCTGAAAAATCTAAAGCAAAAGACAAGGCCAAGGCAAAAGTGAAACAGAAGATGAAGGCATGCCAATAAGAATTTGGAAACATAAGAAGTGCAAAAAAGTCCTAAATCAAGGAGAAAGGCACACAAGAAAAAGTGCAAGTCAATATTTGTGTAAAAAAGGCGCAGGACGCAGTGCCGGGCTCTCACCCGTGCAATTTGTAAAGATAGATGGGTGGTACGAAGGAAACTGGGAATATAGGAGGACAATGGGAAAAAGGGCCTAGGCCACGGCTGGTCATGTAAAAAAGGGGATAAGGGGATGATCGCCCAAAAGGGATTTAGGGTTTTGTATATAAAGTTGAAAAGTGAATGAGAAGCTCATTCTTGTGTGTGGCCAAAAGTAGCTCTCTTTTTCTTCTTCTTCTTCTTCTTCTTCTTTCTTGCTTGAGCTTGTGATTGAGAGAGGGAGTGTGAGAGTGTGAGGGAGTAAGTGTGTGAGGATAAGGGACCGTGGAGGAGAAGCTCCCCATCTTCTCCTCTCTTATTCTCTTCTCTTCTCTTACTCGCGGCAATGGAGCTTGGAGTATGGAGCTTGAGGATGGAGCTTGCTTGAATCTTGTCATTGGATCATGGAGCTACCGGAGTGCTCGGGAGAGGAGGTAACTCGATCGGGCATGGATGTGAGCATTGAATCTTGTCATTGGATCATGGAGCTACCGGAGTGCTCGGGAGAGGAGGTAACTCCAAGTAAGCTTCGGAACTTTCGAAGCTTCTCTCCACCCAATGCCTTTGTGAAAATGTCAGCTATCTGATCCTGTGTGCTGACATATACCAAGTCAATCTCTCCTGCAAGTACCTTCTCTCTCACAAAGTAGTAGTGCACCTCAATGTGTTTTGTCCTAGAATGGAACACTGGATTCCTAGCTAGCTATATGTTGCTCATGTTGTCACAATGAATGACAACTGGACCATCTCCCTACATGTCCAAATCACCTAATAACTTTTGTAGCCATACCACCTCACATGTTGCCATAGCAACACCTCTATACTTAGCCTCTATACTCGATAAAGCAACTGTAGGTTGCTTTTTGCTGCTCCATGTAACTGTTGCACTACCAAGGGAAAACATGAATCCACTCATAGATCTTCTATCTGACATGTTACCAGCCAATCTACATCTGTATATCCAAAGACTTATACGTCCTTACCTGCCTCATAAAAAAGTCCATAACGTAAAGTGGACTTCACATACCTCAATATACGTTTAACTGCATCCAAATGAGGCTTTCTAGGCATCTGCTTAAACTGACTAACAATGCCAATAGCATAGCTCAAGTCTAGCCTTGTGATAGTCATGTAAATCAAACTCCCCACTATCCTCATGAACATAGTAGGGTCTTCTATCTCATCCCCAACGTCAGTACTCAATTCACATTTTGCTCCAATGGTACTGAAAGAGGCTTACATGTTGTCATACCATACTTGGATAACATATCCAAGTCATACTTCCTTTGGGACAGCCATATACCATCATCACATCTAATCACCTCAATACCAAGAAAGTATCTCAGCTCACCCAAATCTTTCATCTCAAACTTCTTCTTCAAGAAGTCCTTAACTTCAGCAATCCCATTGTCAGTGTCACCTGTAATAATCAAGCCATCCACATAGATAACTATGATAACCAAACCTACATCTCCCTTTCTCACATAAAGTGAGTGATCAGCATCAGAAACACAAAATCCAATATTGACAATATACTCTCCAATCTTGTCAGATCATGCTCTAAGTGCTTGCTTCAGCCCAAAGAGCGTCTTCTTTAACCTGCACACATATGTGGGATGCTCTAAAACCTCATAACCTGTTGACTACTCCATATACACTTCTTCTTGCAATTCACCATGCAAGAAGGCATTCTTAACATCCATTTGCTGCAAACTCCAACCTTTGGCTACTGCCAAGGCAATCACACACCTAGCAGTTGCCATCCTAGCAGCTGGACTGAATGTCTCTTCATAATCTATGCCATATGTTTGAGCATAGCCTTTTGCAACCAGCCTAGCCTTACACATTCTAACTAAACCATCTGCATTATGCTTGACTTTGTAAACCCACTTACAGCCAATAGCTTTCTTACCCTTAGGTAAGGGTACCAAATCCCAAGTCTTATAGGCTTCTAATGCAGCCATCTCCTCATCCATTGCTGCATCCCAATGAGCATGACCAACAACATCCTCAAAACAAGTGGGCTCAAATTCCTCAACTAGTTTCACCATATAAGCATAATGGTGAGCTACATAACCTTCAAAACCAAGTCTTTTAACAGGATATCTGACCTTGCTAGATTTGCGTATCATCGAATCACTCAATGGAACCTTTACATTACTATGAGATCTCTGTACACTTGGTGTCCTAACTGAAGGAATACCAAGCTCATCATCCAAAATCTTTGAACCACTGGAATCTTTGTCAAGTCCCAAATGATGGTAGATACATCATTACCATCTAGCACTTTCTTCTTTCTTGTGTCCTTCCCTGCAACACTTATAGATCCACTTGAAGATGTGGGGCTTCTCCTTAGTCTCCCAGACCAAGCGCTCACTGTAGGTATAGTTCCAGATGATGTTTCTAGTCCACTAAGACTCCATGATTCTTGTTTTTCTTTCTGCACATAATGTCATGATCATTATTATCATCTAATACATCACCACCAAGTGTATACCAGTTGCCCATCTCATCGAAGATAACATTTGCTTGCAATTCTAGTCCACATGTAGGACCTACGTTATAACCAATTACTTCCAATCTTGATATTCATTCATTCAATCTTGGATCCCTGCTCACTCTAAACTCACCTGTGACAGGGTTATAACATCGATACCCTTTCTATTCTAAAGAGTACCCAAAATAATTCTATTTTCAGCCTTTGGATCAAGCTTCTTCCATAGCTCATCTAGCACATGAACATATGCAACACATCCAAATACACCAAGTGCAATACATCAGGCTTCTTACCAGTAAAGCATTCTTCAGGAGTCATCCCATGAACTACAGTTGTGGGAGTTCTGTTCATAATGTAGACAGCAGTATGGACAGCCTCAAACCAAAAATGTTTGTCCATATTCTTTTTAGCAATTAATGCCCGTGCAAATTTTGTAATATTCTTATTTTTTCTTTCTGCAACAATATTTTGCTATGGAATATACCTGCAAGTAAATTTCCTCTTTATCCCATGAATCCTCAAAAAACCACTGAACTCATTAGAGAGGTACTCTCCCCCCTCCATCTAATCTCAAGCATTTCACTTTTAAGCCTGTTTCTATTTCAATAATTGCCTTAAAATATTTAAAGTGCTCAAACACATCACTCTTTTCCTTCATAAAGTATACCCATAGCTTCCTTGAACAGTCATCAATAAATGTGACAAAGTATTTGCTGCCATCAAGAGATACATTTTGTGTAGGCCCCCAAACACCAATGTGTACTACATCAAGTATATTTCCGCTCACTTCTCTATCATGCGAGAAGGGTTGTCTCCCTTGCTTACCAAACTGGCATGCTTCACAAACTTTATGCAATTCTGCAACTATAAAAGAAGGCAACCCAATAACCAATCCTCTGGACTGCATTAATTTCATCCTTTGCACATTTACATATCTAATACGTTTATGCCATATTTCAATATCTACAACCACTCCTTTTCCTTTAGC
Organism: Lygodium microphyllum; assembly: GCF_053477565.2. Taxonomy (NCBI): domain Eukaryota; kingdom Viridiplantae; phylum Streptophyta; class Polypodiopsida; order Schizaeales; family Lygodiaceae; genus Lygodium; species Lygodium microphyllum. The sequence goes on along the minus strand of NC_141141.1, from coordinate 45,186,125 downwards.
ATACATAACAGCATCCATTGCAGGAATTCCAGCATCTAAAGTGAACATTCAGCCAACCCTACTTCCTTTTGCGACCAACCTACACTTATCATTAAAGTCTTCTACAAAACAACCTTTTGCATTGAATTAGACCTGCAACCCCTGCTCTACCATTTAGCCAACAAACACTAGATTCTTTGTAATTGATGGCACATGTGATACATCTATCATACTCTTTGTCTGGCCATCATACAAGGACAAGGGAACCTTTCCAATGTGTGAAATTGGGTGGCATGAATCATCACCTGTCTGCACATAACCTGGGTTTTGTAAGTCCTGCATCTCTCCAAACCATTCAACATGACTGGTCATATGATTAGATGCACCTGAATCGACATACCATATGTTAGATATGATCAATGCCCCACCCTAATTAGGTGCTACCAATGATCCATGGTGCTCAAAGTTGTAAGGCCCCCATTATGAGGAGAAGCCAAGTGTGAGCCCGGACATTGGTGGAGTACTGACTTGTATATCAGATGAGGTCTATGTGACCAGATGGCAAAAAGGTGACCATTGTGGGTCTAATCTTTGTGTTAGACGGAGTGGTTAAGCTGGTAGCAACTCGAGGCGCATTGCATCGAGTTGCGGTGTAAGGGAGTTAAAAGGGGCCCCTATTGTGGGGTCCGGGGGTCGCGGAAGCGGCCCCTAGCTAGTGGGTCCCAGGGGGGCCAACGGCCCCCCTGGCGGGGGTCCGGGGGCAGCGCCCCCGGCCCGATGGTAAAGGGAATATTCCCTGGCCGACTAGTGGAGGCTCATATGGTAGGTCGGTCAGCAAGCCGGCCTAACGACCTTTGCGGGCTATAAAAGCTAAACCCCTTCGCAGCCATCTTTCACTCTCATCTTTCATCCAGTCAGAGTTGTTATTCCAGCTAGCCTTAAGCTCTTCACCTATCTTCTGTCTAGATCGCCATCTAAGCTTCACACAGTGGAAGTGCACGGGTGGACAGAGCCATCTTTGTATCAGTTGTTTGGAGTTAAAGAATTTACTGATTCTCCTCTTATCTGTTGTGTACTCTCTATCTCTTTCTCAGATTCTGTTCGCTGCGCCGTGTAATATTTTACATGGTATCAGAGCCCAGGGGGCTCTAGAGATCGGAGAGCGTGCAAGAGGCAAAGGCTTCAACAGCAAAGAGAAACTATGTCGACTCTGGAAAGCGGTTCTGGCGCATCAGGAAGCGGTGCAGGAGGTGGTGCTACTGTACCAACTATTCAAACACTGAGGATTCGTCCACCAACCTTCAGCGAAGGCAAGTTAGATGGTACAAACTACACCTTGTGGAATTTCAAAATTACAACTATCCTTGATTCTTATGAGCTTCTGGAGATTGTGCTAGGGACTGACGCAGAACCACAGCCTACCCCCGACCTATCAAATCCTAGTGTGATGATTCCTCCGAATGCAGATCTTCTACGAGCTTGGAAACGAAGGAATGCAGATGCATTGTGTGCCTTAGTTACAAGCTGTTCTGACACTGTTTTGACTCTGATTTAGCATACAACCAAAGCGTCAGATGCTTGGAATGTACTAAGGAGTCAGTATGAAACACGAAACCAAACAAGGATTCAAAACTTGGAAAATCAACTAGCAGTGGAGAAGTTTGCTGAAGGAGAGACGGTTGAAGCATTCATCACTCGGATTAAGAATCTGCGCGACCAGATGGCTGGCGCTAGGATACAAAAGATTAGTGAAGAGCTAGCTCGGAGGTGTCTTCGGATTTGTCCACAAAAGTTTGATGGACTAGTAACTGCCCTTAATACTCAGGTGAGACCTCAAGCTTTGACTTTTGAGGAGTTTTGTGCATTATTAATGGAGGAGGAGTTGAGGCTGAAAGCCCGAGAAGGAAGCAACAATGGAGATGCTGCATTCTCTGCCAATGCAAAAGGCAAAGGTGTTTCCTCCACCAAAAATGATGGTGACAAAAAGAAGAAGGGTGGCAAGAAGAAGTTTCAAGGAGAGTGCTTCTACTGTAAGAAGAAAGGGCATGCAATTGTAGACTGTCGTGTCAAGAAGGCAGATGAAAAGAATGGTACCCTTAAAAGTAAAGGGAAAGAGACAGCCAATACGGCTGAAGCAGAGTTGGAATTATTCATGGCGACCATTGAGGAAGTGTGCTCCTCAGCGCAAGAAGAATCTACCGCTGACTCATGTGTGTTGGATAGTGAGGCCTCCCGTCACATGACCAACAAGAAAGGTCTATACAGTTCTATGCAGCCTCTACAAGAATCCATCACTGTGACGGTTGGAAATGATGCTAAATGCCCTGCTGCGGGCACAAGTACTATTTCTTTTGTTGCTGCAAATGGTGAAGTCAAAAAGCTTTCAAATGTGTTGTATGTTCTCGAAATCAGGAGAAATCTCTTATCAGTTTGCTGCCATAACTGATCTTGGTCATGAAGTGAGGTTCAAGAAGACAGGTGCAGAAATTATTGATAGTGCTGGCACAATTGTTGGCAAAGGAGAAAGAAGGAACAACCTGTATGAGCTAAGTGCTCTTACAGCCACCGCTGGAGTGGGCACAAGTAAGCTTTGGCATGAAAGGTTTGGACACATCGGATTTGCAGTATTGAAGGAGATGCAAAAGCAAGGTATGGTTGCTCACCTACCTACAATAACTGAATTGAAGGAACCATGTGAAGCTTGTATGATGGGCAAGCAACAGAGAAAGGCATTTCCACAAGAAAGTAAGAATAGAGCACAGGCTCCTCTAGAGTTGGTGCATGCTGACTTGTGTGGTAAGATGCCTACACAGGCCTTGGGGGGATCTTCTTATTTTATATTGATTGTTGACGACTACAGTAGGAAGATGTGGGTGTACTTCCTTCATGATAAGGCTCAAGCTTTTGGTAAGTTTAAAGAATGGCTAATACTTGTTGAGAATGAAACAGGGAAAAGTGTGAAGAAATTTAGAACAGATTGTGGTGGTGAGTTCAACTCAAAGGAGTTTGAAGGCTTTTGCAAGAGCAAAGGGATCAAGCGTCAATTGATGACGCCTCACACACCTCAGCAGAACGGTGTTGTGGAATGCAAGAATCGCACCATTGTGGAGATGGCAAGATGCATGCTAAAGGGCAAGGGATTGCCTAACCATTTTTGGGCTGAAGCTGTTAATACTGCAGTCTACATTCTAAATCGGAGCTATACAAAGGCTCTCAAGGGAAAAACACCTCATGAGGCTTACACTGGTAAGAAACCATCTGTCTCACATTTCAGAATTTTTGGATGTGAATGTTATGCACATGTTCCCGATGAGAAGAGAAACAAGTTACAACCAAAAAGCAGAAAATGTATCTTCTTGGGTTATAGTGATGAGCAGAAGGCTTACAAATTATATGACCAAGAGGCAAAGAAGATCATTGCGAGTCGTGATGTGGTGTTCAAGGAGGAGCCGCATACAGTGGAGGAGGAGAAGGCAAGTTCTTCCACTTTATCATCAAGCGAAGAAGTAGTCCACTATGAACCTGTCCCGAGAGCTATCCCTATCCTTAAGGAGGAGGAAGCATCATCTTCAGATGATGAGGAAAAAGTTCACCAACCTGACATCACCCCACCGGAAAAGCCATTGCCGCGCTGGGTGAAGCAACTCTATGACCACAATAATCCTATGCCTGCATCTATTGAGGAGAAGGCAGATGGACCAAGGAGGTCTCAGAGAATAGAGGAGCAAAGGAGGGCTTCTACTCACATAGTCAATATGGCCTTGATGGTTGAGATTATGAGAGAAGTAAAGGAGCCAACTGACTTAGAAGAAGCACTTGCAGATCCATCATGGAAGGCTGCTATGCAGGCGGAGTATGACAGCATAATGAAGAATGACACTTGGGAGCTAGTGTATTGACTAGCAAAGCGGAAGGTTATTGGCACCAAGTGGATCTGGAAGGTAAAGTACAAGGCTGATGGTACCTTAGAAAAGTACAAAGCTAGACTAGTTGCCCAAGGATTTTCACAAGTTGAAGGGTTTGATTTTCAAGAGTCATTTGCCCCAACTGCCAGAATGACCACTATTCGCATGGTACTTGCAGTGGCTGCCCATAAGAAGTGGCCAGTGTACCAAATGGATGTTAAGTCAGCGTTCTTAAATGGTGACCTCAAGGAGGAGGTATACGTGGCTCAACCACGAGGGTTTGAGGCCCCCCATTCTGAGAACAAAGTGTGTAAACTGAAGAAGGCATTGTATGGGCTGAAACAAGCCCCCAGAGCATGGTACCTGCGGATAGATAGGTTCTTTTTAAACCTAAACTTCAAAAGATGTGCCTCAGATGCTAACTTGTATGTTTATAGGGATGGTAAAAAGTCTGTAGTGATTGTCCTATATGTGGACGACCTTCTTATTACAGGTGACTATGAAGATATGATCAACCAAACTCGAAAGGCTTTGAGTTCTGAGTTTGAAATGACAGACCTGGGCTTGCTGCACTATTGTTTGGGGATTGAAGTCTGGCAAGAGCCAGGAAAGATCTTCATCTCTCAGAAGAAGTATGCATGGGAGATCTTGAAGGCATTTGGCATGACCGAGTGCAAGGAGATAGCTACACCTATGGAGGTGAATGCAAAGTTATCCGTCGAGGATACATCAGCACTAGCAGACATTGGGAGGTATAGGAGGTTGGTCGGCAGTCTAATCTACTTGTGTAACACCAGACCAGATATCAGTTTTGCTGTTGGTGTTTTAAGCAGGTTCTCAAACAAACCTCATGAGAGTCATTGGAAGGCTGGGATGTGGGTGCTCAGATACTTGAAGAAAACTCTTGACTATGGTATCACATACAGTTTCGGAACCTCTCTTGTGGGGAACTGTGACTCAGATTGGGCAGGAGACATTGATTCCAGGAAGTCAGTTTCTGGTTATTGTTTCTCTTTGGGTTCAGGAATTTTCTCTTGGATTAGTAAGAAGCAACCAACAGTGGCATTGTCTTCTACCGAAGAAGAGTACAAGGCAGCTTGTTTTGCTACATGTGAGGCCGTATGGTTGAGAAGGATTCTATGGCATATGGGAAGAACCAACTGTGCTGAGATGTGACAATCAGAGTTGCATCGCCATTGCCAAAAATCCAGTGTTTCATGCACACGCCAAACATATAGAGATCCAATATCACTATGTGCGTGATTTGATGGAGGATGGGATAGTGGAATTGGTCTATTGTCCAACAGAGGAGAATGGAGTAGATATATTCACCAAAGCACTTACGAAGGATCTGCTTCAAGTTCATCTTCAGAGACTCGGCATTGGGCCGAGGAGATAGTTCACCTATGGGTGGACATTGAGGGGGGGTGTTAGATATGATCAATGCCCCACCCTCATTAGGTGCTACCAATGATCCATGGTGCTCAAAGTTGTAAGGCCCCCATTATGAGGAGAAGCCAAGTGTGAGCCCGGACATTGGTGGAGTCCTGACTTATATATCAGATGAGGTCTATGTGACCGGATGGCAAAAAGGTGACCATTGTGGGTCTAATCTTTGGGTTAGACGGAGTGGTTAAGCTGGTAGCAACTCGAGGCGCATTGCATCGAGTTGCGATGTAAGGGAGTTAAAAGGGGCCCCTATTGTGGGGTCTGGGGGCTGCGGAAGCGGCCCTTGGCTGGGGGGTCCCAGGGGGGCCAGCGGCCCCCCTGGTGGGGGTCTGGGGGCAGCGCCCCCAGCCCGATGGTAAAGGGAATATTCCCTGGAATATTCCCTGGTCGACTAGTGGAGGCTCATATGGTAGGTCAGTAGGCCGACCTAACGACCTTCGCGGGCTATAAAAGCTAAACCCCTTCACAGCCATCTTTCACTCTCATCTTTCACCCAGTCAGAGTTGTTATTCCAGCTAGCCTTAAGCTCTTCACCTATCTTCTGTCTAGATCGCCATCTAAGCTTCACACAGTGGAAGCGCACGGGTGGATAGAGCCATCTTTGTATCAGTTGTTTGGAGTTAAAGAATTTACTGATTCTCCTCTTATCTGTTGTGTACTATCTATCTCTTTCTCAGATTCTGTTCGCTGCGTCGTGTAATATTTTACACCATACATCATCATGTGTCCCCTTTCCTGTAATCACATTCATCATATGCTGCATAACAAACATATGCTCATTTTTGTCTTCATTCTATCGTGAAGACGATGCATAGTTTCCTTGCTGCAATTTACCACTGCGAATATCATCCTTCTTAGCATAACAATTGGCTGCAATATGTCCTATTTTGCCACAATAATGGCAAACAATAGCAGAATTTTGAGAGCCTCTGTTCTGCCATCCACCTCTTCCTCTAGAGCTCCCCTTGCCTCTAAAGCTTCCTCGACCTCCTTAAAACTGCATTTTACCAAATTGCTAACTGAACTTTTTTTGCTGGTTATCGCTAGCACGTCCCATACCACGGCCTCTCGAAGAGGATCTACCACGTCCCCTTCTTGAACTTGAGTAAAATGCTTGAACCTATTCACCACTTTTTTCAGATGAGTCACTCTGCATATTGATCTCTTCGGTAATCATGAGAGAGATCAACTCATCAAAATCTAGAAATGGCTTCTGTACATATACTGAAGTAACAAATGATTTCCATGCCTTCGCATTGTTAAGGCCACTCAAAGTGGATGAAACCAAATCATCATCATCAAGAATTGCATCAATCACTGCTAAAGCATATGCAATGCTCCTCACCTTCAATGCATACTCATTGACAGACATTTTTCCTTTCTTCAAGGCATTCAACTCTTGCTTGAGTTGAATCTTTCGTGCCTTTGTATTTACTGAAAACATGTTCTCAAAAATTGTCCAAGCTGCATGTGAAGTTTTTGCATTCCTCATATGTCCCAACATCGTATTATCAATGACTGCAGATAACTAGTTCATTGCCTTTTTGTCTTTCGCATTCCATTCTTTCTATGCTTTTAATTCATCTACAATTAAAGGAATACCCAGCTCTGGCTCCTTTTCTTCACCTGAAACAAACTCATAAAGGCCCTTTCCAATGAGGAAGTTCGTTACACGAAACTTCCATGAAGGGTAGTTGTTCTTGTCGAGCTTCTCAATAATGGGATTTCCACTATTTTTTTCCATTATCATAAACAAGGATACAACAGAGCAAGCTAGTACATATAATTTGCAACCTGTTTGCAAATAAACCTTATGTTTTCTTCCTGCAAACACCTCAAAAATTACAGATTTGCAAACTGTAACCTGTGCACCTACTTTCGGTCAATACAGTCAAAATCACAGTGTACCCTGAAACTACCGTCTACAACCTTGCGGCTCTAAAACGGGGCCTGAAATGGCCTCAGATGCCCAAAATAACTGCGGGGCTTGTTTGCAGAATATACAGTGCTCTGCTTGCACACCAAATCTCACAGCAATCTAAGATTTTTACTCGAAGAAGCTTCCGGTGCCTCCACAGGCACTATCCAAGAAAGAGAGTGGAAGAATGGGAGACCTTCTTACCCGTTGCTTGCTTGCTCGAACCTTGCTTCTTTTCCTTCATTTTAGCCTTCAAAATCAGCCTCTCTCAGTGGCGTGGCTCTGATACCATGTCAAGAATCACGTGATGAGGGGATGTGCTTGAGTTGTTGTGCCAAACACACGTTGTATACACAAGAGAAAGCTTACTCAAGAACACAAGAAGAGAGATGGAGGCCAAAACGTTTTCTTGCTGGTTTTTTCTTCTTCTTCCACACACTATACAATGTACACAAAGTATAGATAAGATACAACATAAAGGAAAGTGGCCTTCTAAGTCAAACAGTATATAACTGACTACACCAATCGACTGGCGTTATATCTTTACTAGATGTAGGTAGGTGTAACAAACTAAATATAATAAGTAATAAGTTAGTGGCCATGTGAGTATCATAATGACCACCAACATGCTAAGTGTAGACGTGCGGACTCATCTAGCCACGCGGTCCATCTCATCAATGTATGCACGTGTTGAGCTTGCCATCTCAACATCCTCTACCTCAATTTTGAAATGGAGTCCTTAAGAGCTCTCTCTCTCTCTCTCTCTCTCTCTCTCTCTCTCTCTCTCTCTCTCTCTCTCTCTCTCTCTCTCTCTCTCTCTCTCTTTCCCCCACCCTCAACCTTTGCCCCGCACTCCCTCTACATGGCCCTCACCCTATACATGTGTCCTACATTCCTACTCTAATGTGGCAAGCTCTCCTACCCCAACCTAACAAGACCTACCCTGCACTCCCTCTACAACTCTCGCCCCCTCCACCCTAGCTATTTCACATGCTCTCTCCCTACAGTTTCTGACCTACCCTCTTTCTACTTTTCCTTGCAATCCCTCTCACCCACCCTCTCGCTACGGTTTTTGGCCCATCCTCTTTCTGCCTTGCCTTGCTTGGACTCCCTCTCTATTTGCAAATAGCCACCCCATCCCTTGCCTACATCCATCTTGTCATCCTATATGGCCCTCGTCATCTTGCCTTACCATGCATGTAGCCACCCATGCCCACATCACTACTAAAACCATGTCTCTCTACCTTTGAAATACAAAGACAAGAGAACCAAAAATAAAACTAAGGTCATTAGCATCACAAAAAGATAATGAGCATTGATGCCAAGCTAGATGCGCTAAAGAGAGCATTAAAATCACTCATCACCAATACCAGAAAAAACCTAGACAATATCATTAATCAAGTGATGTGGGGCCTACTAGAAAAAGTCATAAAACTTGAAAATAAAGCCGAGAAATGGAGAAATGACAAGGCAATCATGTTAATGGAAATCTAACAACTAAAAGAGGAGATTGTAGTGCTAAAAAGCATCGGACAAGTGGAAGGAGAGATCCTAGAGGACATATCACTATCATAAATGAGGAAATCTCCAAAGTGGTGGATTTTAAGCTTGAGGCCATGCAACAAGGGTGGGTGGAGGTAGTGAAAAATAGCATAAAAAAGAAGGTGGAAAAAGACAATCAAAAGAAGAAGGTATATATTGTCAATGCCACACTCAAGGAAGAGAGGATCAGACAAGCGAGCGACTCAAACATATGGGTAAATGGCATACTCAATAAGGAGAACTCATCACTCAGTAGGATGGTAAGACCTTATGCATATGCCCAAGGAGGACAGTAAGACCTTGTGCATATGCCTAAATACAAAGAGGAAGAATCACTTCCCTTTACAAAAGCTTAGAGAGTTAAGAAAGAACCACAAAAGTGGACACTCATCTTGAGGTTTCGGGATGAAGTGGAGAGGATGGCCTTCGTGAGGAAGAAAGATGCACTATGCAAACTTCTAAGGATCCTATCTACCTTACTGATGACCTTACCAAGATGTAGGTGGAACATAAGCATAACAACATGTCCAAAATAATCCAGGATAGAAAAGAGGGCAAGAATGAGTTGTATAGAGATGGTTGAGTCATCATTGATGTCAAGGTAGTATGGAACTATAATGGCTCATTATGGGCACACCCAATGAGGATGGAGGAGGTGATGGAGGATCATGAGCTAATTTTGATCATAGTGACACACAAGAGTCCCAAGAGGGGACTACCCAAAGTACAAAGATAGATATGGGAGTCCACATATAAGAGTTGCATGAGACATCAGAACACCAACCACGCAAGGATCAGGAGGGTGTCAAGATTGTGGGAGAGAAGGAAGGAGTCTCACTTGTAGCTTTCTTGCTTGCACAATGGGGGAATACACACAAGGGTAGAGGCTGAAAACAGTTTTCCTCTTTCTTAGTTGTGTAAGCCAAAAGAACTCAAGTACAAAGAAATAGAAGAACCCTATATATGGGTCTCAAACCAAACTTAACTAACTAAGGTGGCATACTAACTGAGCCACGAACTAGAGTAGATAAGGATAGCTGTCATCTAGCTATTATTCATGAGCAGTGTACCAACCGCATCTGCAACTGACACGTCGGTGACATAAATGCACAACGGTCACCCTGGCATATCACGAGTGGAGCTCGATATCTCAACACTCCCCCTTGAGCTCAATCCCAATTCATGCACACCAAGCAGGTCTCTGAACTTGCGCAGCTTCTCTGCGCCCAATCCCTTCATGAATATGTCAGCTACCTGATCCTCTGTGCTGACATAAACTAGATCAATAAGACCTAGTAAAACCCTCTCTCGCACATAGTGATAATGCACCTCAATGTGCTTTGTTCTAGCATGATAGACTGGTTATTTGCCAAGTATATACTGCTCATGTTGTCACAATAAATGACAACTGGCCCATCTGTAGACTGATGCATATCATAAAGTAGCTTATGCAACCAAGCTATCTCACATGCAGCCATTGCTGCACCCCTGTACTCAGCCTCTATGCTCGACAAGGCAACTGTAGGCTGTTTCTTGCTGCTCCAAGTAACTGCAGCACTCCCAAAAGAGAACACATATCCACTGGTAGATCGTCTATCAGAAATACTACCAGCCCAATCAGCATCAGTGTATCCATGCAACTGTATCTGAACCCCAGTCTCATAAAATATTCCATACTGCAATGTGGACTTCACATACCTGAGTGTGCGTCTAGCCGCATCCAAATGAGGTTTCCTTGGAGCCTGCATAAACTGACTTACCAATCCAACAGCATAGCTCAAATCTAGCCTGGTAATAGTCATATAAATCAAGCTTCCTACTATACGTCTGTACATAGTAGGGTCTTCCAGAAGCTCACCTACATCTGCACTCAGCTTCCCATTCTGCTCCAAAGGAACTGAAATAGGCTTACAGTCTGTCATCCCATATTTGGACAGCATGTCCAATCCATACTGCCTCTGCAAGAGCTGTATCCCACTTGGTGATCTAATCACCTCAATGCCCAAGAAATAACGCAGCTCTCCCAAATCCTTCATCTCAAACTTTTGCTTCAATAGCATTTTCACATGAAGGATATCTTCATCACTATCACCTGTCATAATCAAATCATCAACATAAATGACAAGTAGCATAATACCTTTCTCTGTTTTTCTCACATAAAGTGAGAAATCTGCCTTGGAAATCTGAAAGCCAATAGTGACAAGATACTGTCCTATCTTGTCAGACCATGCTCTAGGTGCTTGCTTCAAGCCATACAAGGCTTTCTTCAACCTGCAAAGAAACTCAGGATGAACAGCATGCACATAACCTGATGGCTGCTCCATATAGACCTCTTCTTGCAAATCACCATGCAAGAAGGTATTCTTTACATCCATCTGATGTAAAGACCATCCCTTTGATGCAGCCATAGCAATGACTGCTCTTACGGTTGCCATCCTTGCAACCGGACTGAATGTTTCTTCATAGTCAATGCCATATGTTTGTGCATACCCCTTGACTACTAATCTTGCCTTGTATCTATTCACAGAACCATCTGCATTGTGCTTCACCTTATAAACCCACTTACAGCCAATTGCATTTTTACCTCTAGGCAAAGGTACTAACTCCCATGTAGCATTTTCTTCCAAGGCATCCATTTCTTCATCCATGGCTTTCTCCCATTTTTCTTTTTCCATGGCTTGCTCAAAAGAAGTGGGTTCTGGTTCCTGTATCACTTTGACCATATATGCATAGTGAATGGCTATAAATCCATCATATTTCAACCTAGCCACAGGATACCTAGCTCTGGTAGACCTACGCAAAATAGGTTCACTCCCAGGTGCTCTCAAAACATCCCTGGTCTTCCTTACTCCAGGTGTAACAATAGAAGGAATACCCAACCCATCATCAATGCTCTATTCAGAGCCACTGGATTCACCATCCACATAAGAGTGACCTGCATTCACATCAAACATGGGTAGATCAACCTTCTCTTTTCCTTTTCGTGATACCTGCATACCACTATCTGCATTGCTTTGAGAAGATTCTCCTGATCTCAATTTGCCTGTCCACGGCGAAGAATGTGAACCACTGCTAGAGGACGCTCCAGGTCCACTAATATTTTGTGACTGCTGCTGTGAATTCTGTGCAGCATTACCATTTTGTGCATCTACATCATCAATCACATCTACTGGTTTATACCAGCTACTCATCTCATCAAAAACAACATCTCTGCTCACTGTAAACTTATGAGTAGAAGGGTTATAGCATCTATACCCTTTTTGCTGCAGAGAGTAACCAATAAAGATGCACTTCTCAGCTTTTGGATCCAACTTGGATCTCAGCTCATCTGGCACATGTACATAGGCAATGCAACCAAAAATTTTCAAATGAGAAATATTTGGTTTCCTACCAGTATACCTCTCCTCTGGAGTCATCCCATGTATTGCTGCAGTGGGAGTCCTGTTCATTATATAGACTGTTGTAGCAACTGCTTCAGCCCAATAATATTCTGGCAAGTCTTTTTCATTGAGCATGGCACGAGACACCTCTCCAATATGCCTCTTTTTCCTTTCTGCAATTCCATTTTGTTGTGGGGTATGACTGCATGAATATTGCTGCTTTATACCATGCTCTCGTAGGAACCTTGCAAACTCATTTGAGAGGTACTCTCCCCCTCCATCTAACCTTAGGCATTTTATTTGCAGGCCTGTTTCTTTTTTAACCATAGCTTTAAGAGTTTTGAAATGCCCAAAAACTTCACTTTTCTTTTTCATAAAATACACCCAAACTTTTCTGCTATAGTCATCAATAAAAGTGACAAAATAATGACAGCCTTCAAGAGATGCAGCTTTAGTAGTCCACACATCAGAGTGGATTAATTCCAATGGCTTCTCACTCTCTTGAACATGTCTAGGAAATGGTTTCCTTGCATGTTTTCAAAATTGGTAGGCTTTGCATACCTTATGCATTTCTGCAACCTTGAATTTAGGCAATCCTACAACAATATTTTGGGCCTGCATTGATTTAAGTCGTTGTACATTAACATGACCAATGCGTTTATGCCAGATATCAATATCTGCAACTACACCGGTCCCATGTGCAAACATTGCTACACTCAATTCAGACATGTCTGCATCCAACGTAAACATTCTGCCCTTCTTCTTTCCTTTTGCTATCAAGCGACCTTTATTTTTCATATCCTCAACAAAGCATCCATGAGGATTAAATCTGACCTGCAAGCCCTGCTCAACCATTTGACCAACAGAAACCAGATTCTTGGTGATATTGGGGACATGAAATACATCGGACAAGTATTTCTTTTTCCCATCCTGCATAGACAAAGGAATTTTTCCAATCTGCATAATAGGATGTGCAGTATCATCACCAGTCTCCACAAATCCTAGTTTTTCCATTTTCCTTGCATCCTCCATCCATTCTGCATGACTTGTCATGTAGTTTGATGCACCTGAGTCAACATACCACACATCGTTGCTTTCTTCTACACTTGTCACAGAATTTTTCATGTGCTGCACCATCAACAAATGCTCATTTCTATCATCACCCTGTCTACTAGAAGATGCATAATTCCCTTGTTGCAGTTTTCCATTCATGATGTCATTCTGCTTTTTATAGCAGTCTTTAGCCATATGACCCATTTTACCACAATAGTAGCATTCAACATTACTGTTTGCATTTTGGCCTCTTTGCCATCCACCACGACCTCTTTGGCTCCCCCTGCCTCTAGAGTTACCACATCCTCCTCCATAGGACTGGTTTTCTTGAGTTTGCTGCATATTCTGATTTCTACCACGGCCTCCAAATCGGCCTCCTCTACCTCTGCCTCTACCTCTTCCAGCATTTGAGTAGAAGACAGCTTCTTTTGAAGTTCCTCCTGAAGAAGATGCACCACCATTTCTCTGCTCCTCAGAAATTAGAAGAGCAATCAACTCCTCAAAGTCACGAAATCTTTCATGGACGGAAATGGATGTTCAAAACTATGCATAATCCTTTCCTAGACCATTCAAGGTCACGGAAACTAAATCATCATCTTCCACTAGCGACCCAATGGAAGCAAGTGCATCTGCAATCTTCTTCACCTTCATGTGGTATTCATTGATGCTCATACTTTCTCTTTGCACATTGTGCAACTCTTGCTTGAGCTGCATTTTCCTGGCTTACGTATTTGTGCTATACATTTTTGACAAAGTATCCCATGCCTCCTTTGGCGTACTTGCATCTTGAATATGCACAATCATAGAGTCTGAAATACTGATAGACAGACATTACATAACTTTCCTGGCTCTCTCATGCCATGCTTTGAATGCCTGCATTTGCTGTTGATTGGGAACATCAGGAAGAACTGGTTCTTCTTCATTTCCTGCAACAAATTCCCAATATCCTTTTCCCATAAGAAAATTCGTCATTCTAAACTTCCATGCTTGGAAGTTGTTCTTGTCAAGCTTTTCAGTTACAATCTGTGAAAGAGAATCAGACGCCATTACATAACACTGCAAAAAATTCTGTCACTACAAAGAACACAGCTTCAGCCTCACAAGGGCAAATCTGCAAAATTGGCGAAAATGGTATTTGACCACACAGTCACTTCCTAGTGACGATTTTGCATAAACAGGAACCAAGGATGATTCTGTAACTCCCAATGTCTCTGCACACAAGCATACGATGCAATTTCTGTGGTAACTTTTCACCGACCTGTAGAACAGTGGTCACACAGCATAAAACAGGGCATTTTCTTGAGTGCGCGCAGAAAACTTCCGCCTCCAAAACAGGCCCCGAAATGGCCTCAAATCAAAAAAACAGGGTCGCCAAATGCTAAAGCCCTGTCTTGCAGCATATACAGCCCTCTTGCTTCACCACAAAGGGCGTCTCAACCTGAGACAATGCACTTCTGCACTTTCCGAGTATGCTACCTGCTGCAGAGACTTGCTCCCAAAACAGAAAATGAAAGCAACACTGCTCCTCTTACCAGAACACCGCGAGCTTGGCTTGCTTTCTTGAGCTCCTTATCACGAATAAGGCTCTGATACCATGTCAAGATTGTGGGAGAGAAGGAAGGAGTCTCACTTGTAGCTTTTTTGCTTGCACAATGGGGGAATACACACAAGGGTGTCAAGATTGTGGGAGAGAAGGAAGGAGTCTCACTTGAAGCTTTCTTGCTTGCACAATGGGGGAAGACACACAAGGGTGGAGGCTGAAAACAGTTTTTCTCTTCTTAGTTGTGTAAGCCAAAAAGAACTCACTTACGAAGAAATAGAAGAACCCTAAATATGGGTCTCAAAACCAAACTCAACTAACTAAGGTGGCATACTAACTGAGCCACGAACTAGAGTAGATAAGGATAGCTATCATGTAGCTATTATTTATCGGCGGTGTACCAACCGCGTCTGCAACTGACAAGTCGGTGACATAAATACACAACGGTCACCCTGGCGTATCACGAGTGGAGCTCGATATCTCAACACTCCCCCTCGAGCTCAATCCCAATTCCTGCACACCAAGCAGGTCTCTGAACTTGCGCAGCTTCTCTGCGCCCAATGCCTTCGTGAATATGTCAGCTACCTGATCCTCTGTGCTGACATAAACTAGATCAATAAGACCTAGTAAAACCCTCTCTCGCACATAGTGATAGTGCACCTCAATGTGCTTTGTTCTAGCATGATAGACTGGGTTATTTGCCAAGTGTATACTACTCATGTTGTCACAATAAATGACAACTGGCCCATCTGTAGACTGATGCATATCATAAAGTAGCTTATGCAACCAAGCTACCTCACATGCAGCCATTGCTGCACCCCTGTACTCAGCCTCTGTGCTCGACAAGGCAACTGTAGGCTGTTTCTTGCTGCTCCAAGTGACTGCAGCACTCCCAAAAGAGAACACATATCCACTGGTAGATCGTCTATCAGAAATACTACCAGCCCAATCAGCATCAGTGTATCCATGCAGCTGTATCTGAATCCCAGTCTCATAAAATAGTCCATACTGCAATGTGGACTTCACATACCTGAGTATGCGTCTAGCCGCATCCAAATGTGGTTTCCTTGGAGCCTGCATAAACTGACTTACCAATCCAACAGCATAGCTCAAATCTGGCCTGGTAATAGTCATATAAATCAAACTTCCTACTATGCGTCTGTACATAGTAGGGTCTTCTAGAAGCTCACCTGTATCTGTGCTCAGCTTCACATTCTGCTCCAAAGGAACTGAAATAGGCTTACAGCCTGTCATCCCATATTTGGACAGCATGTCCAATCCATACTGCCTCTGCAAGAGCTGTATCCCACTTGGTGATCTAATCACCTCAATGCCCAAGAAATAACGCAGCTCTCCCAAATCCTTCATCTCAAACTTCTGCTTCAATAGCATTTTCACATGAAGGATATCTTCATCACTGTCACCTGTCATAATCAAATCATCAACATAAATGACAAGTAGCATAATACCTTTCTCTGTTTTTCTCACATAAAGTGAGAAATCTGCCTTGGAAATCTGAAAGCCAATAGTGACAAGATACTGTCCTATCTTGTCAGACCATGCTCTAGGTGCTTGCTTCAAGCCATACAAGGCTTTCTTCAACCTGCAAACAAACTCAGGATGAACAGCATGCACATAACCTGGTGGCTACTCCATATAGACCTCTTCTTGCAAATCACCATGCAAGAAGGCATTCTTTACATCCATCTGATGTAAAGACCATCCCTTTGATGCAGCCATAGCAATGACTGCTCTTACTGTTGCCATCCTTGCAACTGGACTGAATGTTTCTTCATAGTCAATGCCATATGTTTGTGTATACCCCTTGACTACTAATCTTTCCTTGTATCTGTTCATAGAACCATCTTCATTGTGCTTCACCTTATAAACCCACTTACAGCCAATTGCATTCTTACCTTTAGGCAAAGGTACTAACTCCCATGTAGCATTTGCTTCCAAGGCATCCATTTCTTCATCCATGGCTTTCTCCCATTTTTCTTTTCCCATGGCTTGCTCAAAAGATGTGGGTTCTGGTTCCTGTATCACTTTGACCATATATGCATAGTGAATGGCTGTAAATCCATCATATTTCAGCCTATCCACAGGATACCTAGCTCTCGTAGACCTGCGCAAAGTAGGTTCACTCCCAGGTGCTCTCAAAACATCCCTGGTCTTCCTTACTCCAGGTGTAACAATAGAAGGGATACCCAACTCATCATCAATGCTCTGTTCTGAGCCACTGGATTCACCATCCACATAAGAGTGACCTGCATTCACATCAAACATGGGCTGATCAACCTTCTCTTTTCCTTTTCGTGATACCTGCATACCACTATCTGCATTGCTTTGAGAAGATTCTCCTGATCTCAATCTGCCTGTCCATGGCGAAGAATGTGAACCACTGCTAGAGGACGCTCCAGGTCCACTAATATTTTGTGACTGCTGCTGTGAATTCTGTGCAGCATTACCATTTTGTGCATCTACATCATCAATCACATTTACTGGTTTATACCAGCTACTCATCTCATCAAAAACAACATCTCTGCTCACTGTAAACTTACGAGTAGAAGGGTTATAGCATCTATACCCTTTTTGCTGCAGAGAGTAACCAATAAAGATGCACTTCTCAGCTTTTGGATCCAACTTGGATCTCAGCTCATCTGGCACATGTACATAGGCAATGCAACCAAAAATTTTCAAATGAGAAATATCTGGTTTCCTACCAGTATACCTCTCCTTTGGAGTCATTCCATGTATTGCTGCAGTGGGAGTCCTATTCATTATGTAGACTGCTGTAGCAACTGCTTCAGCCCAATAAAAATCTGGCAAGTCTTTTTCATTGAGCATGGCACGAGATACCTCTCCAATATGCCTGTTTTTCCTTTCTGCAATTCCATTTTGTTGTGGGGTATAACTGCATGAATATTGCTGCTTTATGCCATGCTCCTGCAAGAACTTTGCAAACTCATTTGAGAGGTACTCTCCCCCTCCATCTGACCTTAGGCATTTTATTTGCAGACCTGTTTCTTTTTCAGCCATAGCTTTAAGGGTTTTGAAATGCCCAAAAACTTCACTTTTCTTTTTCATAAAATACACCCAAACTTTTCTGCTATAGTCATCAATAAAAGTGACAAAATAATGACAGCCTCCAAGAGATGCAGCTTTAGTAGTCCACACATCAGAGTGGATTAATTCCAATGGCTTCTCACTCTCTTGAACATGTCTAGGAAATGGTTTCCTTGCCTGTTTTCCAAACTGACAGGCTTCACATACCTTATGCATTTCTGCAACCTTGAATTTTGGCAATCCTGCAACAATATTTTGGGCCTGCATTGATTTAAGTCGCTGTACATTAACATGACCAATGCGTTTATGCCAGATATCAATATCTGCAACTACACCGGTCCCATGTGCAAACATTGCTGCACTCAATTCAGACATGTCTGCATCCAACGTAAACATTCTGCCCTTCTTCTTTCCTTTTGCTATCAAGCGACCTTTATT
The DNA here is from genome assembly GCF_053477565.2 of Lygodium microphyllum. Lineage (NCBI taxonomy): Eukaryota > Viridiplantae > Streptophyta > Polypodiopsida > Schizaeales > Lygodiaceae > Lygodium > Lygodium microphyllum. The sequence goes on along the minus strand of NC_141141.1, from coordinate 45,167,855 downwards.
TTTCATATCCTCAACAAAGCATCCATGAGGATTAAATCTGACCTGCAAGCCCTGCTCAACCATTTGACCAACAGAAACTAGATTCTTGGTGATATTCGGGACATGAAATACATCAGACAGGTATTTCTTTTTCCCATCCTGCATAGACAAAGGAATTTTTCCAATCTGCACAATAGGATGTGCAGTATCATCACCAGTCTCCACAAATCCTGGTTTTTCCATTTTCCTTGCATCCTCCATCCATTCTGCATGACCTGTCATGTGGTTTGATGCACCTGAGTCAACATACCATACATCATTGCTTTCTTCTGCACTTGTCACAGAATTGTTCATGTGCTGCACCATAAACAGATGCTCATTTCTGTCATCACCCTGTCTACTAGAAGATGCATAATTCCCTTGTTGCAATTTCCCATTCATGATGTCATTCTGCTTTTTATAGCAGTCTTTAGCCATATGACCCATTTTACCACAGTAGTAGCATTCAACATTACTGTTTGCATTTTGGCCTCTTTGCCATCCACCACGACCTCTTTGGCTCCCCCTGCCTCTAGAGTTACCACGTCCTCCTCCATAGGACTGGTTTTCTTGAGTCTGCTGCATATTCTGATTTCTGCCACGGCCTCCAAATCGGCCTCCTCTACCTCTGCCTCTACCTCTTCCAGCATTTGAGTAGAAGACAGCTTCTTTTGAAGTTCCTCCTGAAGAAGATGCACCACCATTTCTCTGTTCCTCAGAAATTAGAAGAGCAATCAACTCCTCAAAATCAGGAAATCTTTCACGGACTGAAATGGATGTCCGAAACTGTGCATAATCCTTTCCTAGACCATTCAAGGTCACAGAAACTAAATCATCATCTTCCACTGGCGACCCAATGGAAGCAAGTGCATCTGCAATCTTCTTCACCTTCATGTGGTAGTCATTGATGCTCATATTTTCTCTTTGCACATTGTGCAACTCTTGCTTGAGCTGCATTTTCCTGGCTTGCGTATTTGTGCTATACATCTTTGACAGAGTATCCCATGCCTCCTTTGGCGTACTTGCATCCTGAATATGCACAATCATAGAGTCTGAAATGCTGATAGACAGCCAATACATAACTTTCCTGGCTCTCTCATGCCATGCTTTAAATGCCTGCATTTGCTGTTGATTGGGAACATCAGGAAGAACTGGTTCTTCTTCATTTTCTGCAACAAATTCCCAATATCCTTTTCCCATAAGGAAATTCGTCATTCTAAACTTCCATGCTTGGAAGTTGTTCTTGTCAAGCTTTTTAGTGACAATCTGTGAAAGAGAATCAGATGCCATTACAGAAGACTGCAAAAAATTCTGTCACTGCAAAAACCACAGCTTCACCCTCACAAGGGAAAATCTGCAAAACTGGCGAAAGTGGTATTTGACCACATAGTCACTTTCTAGTGACGATTTTGCATCAACAGGCAACAGGGATGATTCTGTAACTCCCAATGTCTCTGCGCACAAGCATACAATGCAATTTTTACAGTAACTATTCACCGACCTGTAGAACAGTGGCTGCACAGCATAAAACTGGGCGTTTTCCTGAGTGCGTGCAGAAAACTTCCGCCTCCAAAACAGGCCCCGAAATGGCCTCAAATCAAAAAAACATATACTGCCCTTTTGCTTCACCTCGAAGGGCGTCTCAACCTGAGACAATGCACTCCTGCACTTTCCGGCTGTGCTACTGCAGAGATCTGCTCCCAAAACAGAAAATGAAAGCAACACTGCTCCTCTTACCAGAACACCGCGAGCTTGGCTTGCTTTCTTGAGCTCCTTACCACGAACAAGGCTCTGATACCATGTCAAGATTGTGGGAGAGAAGGAAGGAGTCTCACTTGAAGCTTTCTTGCTTGCACAATGGGGGAAGACACACAAGGGTGGAGGCTGAAAACAGTTTTTCTCTTCTTAGTTGTGTAAGCCAAAAAGAACTCACTTACGAATAAATAGAAGAACCCTAAATATGGGTCTCAAAACCAAACTCAACTAACTAAGGTGGCATACTAACTGAGCCACGAACTAGAGTAGATAAGGATAGCTATCATGTAGCTATTATTTATCGGCGGTGTACCAACCGCGTCTGCAACTGACAAGTCGGTGACATAAATACACAACGGTCACCCTGGCGTATCACGAGTGGAGCTCGATATCTCAACAAAGGGTGGAGACTGAAAACAGTTTTTCTCTTTCTTAGTTGTGTAAGCCAAAAGAACTCAAGTACAAAGAAATAGAAGAACCCTATATATGGGTCTCAAACCAAACTCAACTAACTAAGGTGGCATACTAACTGAGCCACGAACTAGAGTAGATAAGGATAGCTGTCATCTAGCTATTATTCATGAGCGGTGTACCAACTGCATCTGCAACTGACACGTCGGTGACATAAATGCACAATGGTCACCCTGGCATATCACGAGTGGAGCTCGATATCTCAACAGAGGGTGGTAGTGCTAATCAAGCAGGAGCTACAAGATAAAGTCCACATCATGGCATGAGGTCCCAATGCATAATACATGTGGATCAGAGTGGAGACATCCTATAGTTGTATACTATATATTCCCCTTTTCTACTTTGCCCCATGGGGGTTGAGATATGCTACTAGGGAGCCCCAATAGTAGGAGGGAGAGGGAGATGGAGGAGGAGAGTCCCCTTTCATAGACTTACAACATGATATTGTACACTTCCAAAAAGGGGGAGATTCTCTTGGTAGGATATTTTAATGCTAGGATGCAAAGAAACCAATGTGACACAAATGATTTTTAGGGTCCAAGGAGGCTTCAAGTGATGGGTCTAGAGGATGTAGGCACATGCAAGATATCTATCGATACTAGACTAGATCGCACTCCTCGCTATGGCTAGTACCTATTAGAGATAGGATCATGACACCGTCTCATTATTTACACTGGGATGAAGAAATGGCATGGATCTAGAGCATTGACTTGCTTCCAACCCACTAACTCTAGCATAGTAGACTATGTAGTAGGTTCCATCAAGATGATGGAACTAGTTAGGTCCTTCACCATCCCCCTTGTCTAATTGGAGCAAAACATACCTACCTATCCCTCACCCTATCCTCTACAGCCATCATATATATGATGGTCTTACATAGTTTGAGTATAATGCCCCCCTTAGGGATACTCACCTCCATCCTTCACTTTGTCGCTCTCTAGAGCTTCCCACACTCATACACACTAGGACATCCACTTGACATAGGACCATGCCTCAAAACAAGCGGTACAATGATGAGTGCATGGAGTTGTACAAGCACCTCTAAATTTAGAGAGGACTATAGTCTATTATGAAGAGAGATATCCATTGGCAAATGAAGACCTTAACTTGTCATAAACAAAAAGCATATGATGACAAGGCACAGTACTAGGATTTTATTTCTAAATGAGTAGAGACATAGCCAAAACATGGCACAGACTATGGGAGCTATGTCACGCATATCCATCTATGACCCAGAGACATGGAACTCCTATGTAGAGGGACCATATGATGTGTCACACCAGTCCCATCGATCCCCTCCCCATGTTGAGATATTTGCAATCACACCTACTTTAGTCCCTTTGTGAGAAGCAGTGAGGGCTCAAAGAAAGTACCACCACTCAATTCCTATAAAGCATTGTACTTGCACTCTTTTTCTAATGCAATGATAATACTCTTTTCTTTCCAATAAAGTGTCATATCATTGTCAATACACAAGATTGTGTTTATGAGTCCAAGTCTCAATCTTGGAACCTAATTCACTTGTGTAACAATTTGTCCTAGTCAAGGTCAATGTCTTCATGAGTTTCTTTTTCCTCTTTCAACCTCCATGGCTTTCGCATATGCCCTGCTCTAGATCCTGCATATTTCACATGGTATCAGAGCTCAGTTGAGCATGGCCCAACTCTCCTTTCACTCCTCTCAGCTCCTTTCCATCTCATCTCAGTTTGAGTACTGGACCCTATCTCCAACTTCATTTGTATTCCTACCTTCAATGAAGCTTCCATGGCAGCCATAAACAATAGCACCCTGTCAGTTTGAAGCTTTCATATCTCTCTCCACAGGCCAAATCTCTCTGAACTTCCTTCTGGAGAAGTGTTTCTTACTTCCAAAGCTCCTTTTTGGCACCTCAATCATTGAGATTGGGCAACTATAGCTTCAACATTGCCTCTTTTCAGAGTTGCTGCCATAACTGTGTCTGTGGACATCACCTACCTACCTCTCTTGGAGCATCCATATCTCATCAACCAGGCCATATCTCTTCGAGCTTTCTTCTCAAGAGTTGTTCTTCAGGTCAAGGCATAACTTGTTGGCACAAAAATCAAGGAGATTGATGCACACCATGCCCGGCATTTGCATTTTTCCAAATCTGGGAGCAGTTTTGACAGCGACCACTTTGAAGGCTTAGATCTCTCAACTCGAGCATAATGAGTACAAACCCTCTTAAGGGGAGTTAGATTCATTAGTGAGGGTTTTCGATCTCAAAGGGTTTGAGTAGATTCAACCTATGGAGCGCGTGGGAGCTCATTTACCAGTTGCTGGTCCCTGTTTTGACAGGACAGTCATAGCCACTTACCTTTAAGCTCATTTTTCCTTCATTTTCTCTCCTGCCACTAAACCAAGCCAAGGCCACTCTAATGTGAAGTTCTTAGCAAGTATTCAACCATCAAATCAGCAAGGAGGGAAAGCTATGAAGTGTTTTTGAAGATCATCAAGTCAAACTCAAGCAACAAACATCAAATTTCAAAGTAGAATCTTTTGATACTTCACTGCCATTGCTTGTTTCTTTTGACACATACAAAGATCAACTCATTCCTGGCTATCCTCAGTCATTTGAAGCTAATTTTCTGCTGGTCTCTCAAGTCAAACATGGGCAAAGATTCTCCAACTGCCCATTTCAAAGGAGTTGGGTTTCATACCTGGCAGACCCGCATCAAATTGATCCTGATGAAGAAGGGCCTCTGGGCCATTACCACTGGAAAAGAAAAGAAGCCTCGTGATGCGGATCTTGCTATCACTTGGCAAAAGAATGATGATAAGGCTCAGGCCATTATCAAACTGGAGCTAGATGACAGCTATATCCACCATGTGGATAACTGTGAGACCTCACTGGATACGTGGAAGAGACTTGACACCTTGTTCGGTGCACAGTCTAAATCATCAAAGTATGGTCTCCTAATTGAGTTTTTCAGGCTTGAAATGAAGTCCAGCATATCATTTGCCACACATCTAAATTACATGGGAGAACTTCTAACCCAACTTGCAGGAATCAACATTAAAATGGAAGAAGATGTTTGCATCGGTGTTCTACTTAAGAGTTTGCCTCCTGAATATAATAATGTATCAACAACTTTAATCAACATGCCAAATCTCGAACTTGTTGATATCCAGGCATCACTATTAGAGGAGGAAAAGAAGCTAAAAACTAAGGAAGAACCAAGTACCTCTAGATATGAGCATGCATTATATGTTGGCAACAGGTACAAAGGCAAGAAGGATCAGCTCTTCTATGACTTCTGCAAAAGGACCGGACACACCGAGAAGTTCTGCCACGCCAGAAAGAGGTCCCAAAAGGCCTATCTAGTTGCAGTCAAAGCAGTTGGTTGTATTTAATGCAACCGACATGTTTATTTTATGTCTTTTATTTTTGGTTTATATAGCAGTCATCCAACACATCGTTGGCACATTATTCAGTGATTTCAAATTTTGATCTTGAGATCTGTTGGCTGAGACAGACTGTGCTCGGGTTGATGGAGATTTAGCTCATCAAGTCGGAGGCATACACAGATATTTCCTTTGTCCCCTAGTGTATTTCTGTACTCTTATACAGCATACTACACCGTAGATTTTTTGCATTTACACTATCTCCTTTTCTCTCTCTCTCTCTCTTCTCTTTGTGTTCATTCTCTCTCAGTCTTTGTCCTACGCTTTCGCATCACTGCACTCTAACATGGTATCGGAGCGATGAAGATGGACTGACTGAGGTCTGAACCTATCTGAAGAGGAGATTTCATCGTGACACAAGGCTGTGTTTCTAGAATTCGAGGGCGAGCGAGAGGATTGTGCATCGGATCAAGGCTAAACCGAGTGTGGGCGTGTGGGAAAGGAGTCTAATCGATGAATTTGCTACAGGTTATTGCTGTTCAAAGGGGAGGAAGGCTGCTTTTGAGGCCTTCCATTGCAAATTTTAACTTTTCATCGCCTCTAGCGGCGGGTGAAGAAGGTTTGGACAGCGGAGGAATTAGTCTTAGAAGGTTGCATTTTCACAGTCATAAGGGGCTGCTTTTGCATTTGTGCAGGCATTGGATGTTAACATGTCTACAGAGATTGATTTGGAGCTCCAAGCGATCATGGATAGGAAGGTGCCTGTCCTACCGGCTCTTCCATCGGATCAAAAGCTTGATGGTGACAATTACCACATCTGGCGGGTGATGATGTTGGCCATTTTAGAGTCTTATGATTTGGCAAAACTAGTGATGGAGGAGATTAACATGCCCTCAATGAGGGATGAGTCCAAACTCTCTTCCAATGCTCGTGCAGAGTTGACCAAGGCCCAGTCTCATTGGGACAAACTGGATGCCTGAATTTGATCTTTTTTATTTTTTTCTTGCACCACAGTAGTGATAGCTCACATCGAGCACTTAATGGTGGCCTGTGAGATATGGCTGCTCGGCCAGATGTACAACCAGATGACCCTGATGAAGAGGGTTTCTTTGGAGGTGCAGATGTGGACTTTGTTTGTGAATAAGTATTCTTCGCTTCAGGAACACATCAACAAGCTTCGGTAGCTTCAGATGCAGGTTCAAAATGCGGGGAGGCCTATTTCCTCCGAAGACATGGCGATCACTTTACTATCCCAGTTGCTGCCACGATTTGGTACTTTTTAATCCACTCTTATTGCATCAGGGTGGGAGTCAACTCTTCGGTGGGAAGAGTTGGTTCCTATGGTCTTGGACAAGGAGGAACAATTGAAGGGACAGAATGCTTCCAAATCGAAGGCATTAGTTGGTCAAGCCTCTCAAAAGAAGGGGAAGGACCAAAAGAAGAAAAAGGAGGACAAAAAATCCAAGAAGGACAAGGAGAAGGAATCAACTTGCCATATTTTTGGAAAGACCTGTCACTAGAAGAAGGATTTCCCCAACAAAGACAAGAAGGGTACCAAGAAGAAGGACACGAAGGACTTTCGAGCGGTGGCTGCACCCTCATCAGCTACTTTTCTACACTTAGAAGTCATTGAGGACTCTACACTGACAACTTCTAATGGTGCGATGACAGCTCCCCAGGCTCAAGAGTGGATTGTGGATAGTGGTGCCTCACGGCACATGACTCCTTCTTCCGTTGGTTTTGCCCATTTGCGACCTTCGCGTGGGCAGATTCTCATTGGAGACAGCTCTTCTATGTCTATTGCTACACGGGGTGAGATGTAGCTTATTCCAGATGGACATGGTGGTACTGACACCTCTAAGGTGTTGCATATGCCAGGATTGGGATATCATTTACTTTCGGTTCATAAGATTTGTGCTCTTGGCCTCTTGGTGGAGTTTGACAGTGATAATGTTCGAGTCCTTGATTATGGATTGAGGAAGGTTCTCTCTGCAGGGTATGAGGAGAATGGAGTCTACAAATTGAAGTCTTCTTCACCTCTTACTTCTCTTCTTCTTACTTCTCAGACACACTCCGAGCTATGGCATGAATGGTGTTGAAGGTGGTGATGGTGGTGGTGGTGGTGGAAGAGCTAGTGATGGCAGCGCCGGAAGTGGAAGTGGAGGTGGATACATTTAAGGGTGGAATAAGTGAACTATGTGGAACAAGAATAGAGGGGTTGCAAAAAGAAACTCGCTCAAAAAACTTGCTTCTTGCCCTTCTCCAATGGAACATAACTACTTTGCAAAATCTTACACTTAGCAATATTTTAAATTTTTTTATTTTTCAAATTTTCATATATTTATGTAATTATAGTTGAAACTATTTGAACATTTATATGCATAATTTAAATTTTGAAGTAAGACACATGTGCCAAGTACACATTGGGATAGAGAAACACGTTTCCTAACATTAATGATTATGAACATATATAGACATATATATAGAAATAAGATGCATACATATTTTTTTATCAACATAAGATACATACACCCAAACATCCATTTGGGATAGGGGAAAAGCACTTCCCCTCTAATGTCAGTTGATAGAGCATGTGTGTATTCTTTTAATTTACAATGAAATTTTTGAACATGTGTAGACATCCTTTTTTAAGATACTACACATACACATGTTTGTTTATGTGTTAGACAGAGGGAGGGAGAGAGATAGAGAGAGAAAGAGAAAGAGAAAGAGAGGGATCCTTTCAAATATTAGTTGATATAGCATGCAGCTACCACAAAGACACATTTACACATGCATGTCAACTTTACAAAGATGTTAATTAAAATATAACTAAATATGGTGTGCAAATAGTTATTTAATGGTTTAAAAGTTAGGATTTTTAAGATAGAACTAGTTTAGTTTTTGCTACATTGTTTCATTTCACACATTCTCGCTTCATCTCTTCACATCCCTTCTACTTGTTGCAATGGATGGTTGCATTGTGCACATTGAAGAGTGGATGCATAACACTCACTTTCATAGCCAGGTGATGAGATCTTTGAGGTTTTCTCAATGGTCTTCAACCTAGAATGCCTACTCTCATCATTAGATCCCTTGTTCAAGTCCTAAAAGACCTTGTGAATATTTTCGCCACTTGCACATACTTCATCAAGGGATCCAACATGACTTGAGTACCTTTAGAACAACTCATGATACTTCAAGACATGAAAAACCACCAAAAAAGCGGTGAATAGGTGTTTGGTCCATGTGAATCCTTCACACAAAGCATGCACTATTCCTGCAAGGAGTGTATCAAGTACAACACCTTTGGAGCTTGTGGAGCGTGACTATGCATTGGTGATCACCTCCTTGCATTGGATATCCTTGTAGAGGAAGAAAGTGATGAAGACACAAATCTAAATATTGTTGCTATCACATATAGGGGAAAAGAGCCGCTTAAGGATGGGCATTTGATGGTGGTAGAGATGAGAAGATATGATGGGACAAGCTTAGATACAGTGAGTACTATCATAATAGCACGAGAAGAGATTACTGTGGCTAGGGAAAATTACCTTATTCCTAAGGTTGCATTTGACACATTACAACATGATCTATTTTCAAACCAAGGCATGAGGTTATTACCATGGAATTTGTGGATCTCTTTTCCTAGATGAGTGTCTCATTGACATACGAGGAGATGGAGATATAGAAGGAGATGAAAAGTTAAGGTCTCTAACTAACATACATTTTCATGTGATGAAACTTGAGCCTAGGGTGTATTGGATCCACACGAATCTACTAATGAAATCTTAGGTCAAGATGAGGCATGGAGAAGCCCTATTTGAAGTCTAGCATCTGGCAATAAGGAAAGTGACCTTAGATGCTAAACTTTAGGTTACTATAGGCCTCATCTTCATGCAAGATTTCACCAGTGGACTCATGATGCACCCTAGGCTCAAGTTTTATCGCATTCCAATAACTCTAAGTGAGTTAGTAATTATATTGTTGATTTAACTATGTGGTTTGGGATATATTCTATATAGATAAGTTTGCATCGACAAGCATTGACCAAGTTTGGACCTTTCCAAACAATACATGTAATATTCAACTTGAAGAAGGTGGTGCTAGTAAAGTTAAAAAAGCTTTATTTATTTGACTAAGCACATAGTGGAGCAATGTATGTGGTTGCTACATTAAGTGAGCTTTCCAAAGTGTTGGACCAACTTCTCCTGGAGAAAAAGTTAAAGGGGGAGTGTCTCATTTTTGAAGAAAATAAGGAACTTCATTTTGCATCCAAAGGCCCTCATCTCATTAAAAAATCCAATGAATGAATGAGACTCTTTACTTGCATATTGCTATATCTTCTCTTTCTATTAGTCATTGCCATCAACTATCACGTGTATTTTCCTTGATGAATACTATTGTATACCTTCACCATAAAACAACCAATTATTTTTTAAAATTGAAAAAGAACAAATTGGATAATAAAGAAAATAGAGACAAGAGAGAAGAAAAATCAAGAAAGCGTGTAGGGCACGATTGGGTACAATCTCTCCCAATGTATACATGTCCACCTCCCCCATGCATGTATTTATAATGTTGGAATAAGCTTTTGTATCCAAAATACATTGAAAGTATTCTTTTTGTATTTCTTACTTTTTCTCAATTTGCACTACTTATTTTTGTGCAAATAAATCAAAACATACTCTATTCTAATACCTTTAGAAAAATAATATTTTTTATTCTCCAATAAATACAATAAAATAAACTTATTGTACATATGTTCATTCAAAGTCCTTGCACTAATAGGTGCATACTAAACATAATGCTTCTACTAATATTTTTCTATGCCATGAAGTGCATAAATTTCATGCATTAAAATACATACCCCAAAATAATAATTTTGCTTAACTTCGTCTAATTATCTGCTCACCACAATACAAAACACATTAGTATCCTTCCATCTATCTACAAAGCATAACATGACTAATACCATACACACATGTTCACACGATAAATTAGGGATATGCAACAAATAGAGAAAATCCACAATTCCATAATAAATACAATATATTTTGCTTTATCCAAGTAAAGATAGATTCATTAAGTAAATGTGTAGTTCATGTAAATAATATGATGATGCATGGTACATGAATGCCCAGTGATGTGATGCATATTTACATGGGATAATGTGCAATGTGTTTGTATATGTTGATGTAATCAAATATAATTATGTAAACATATGATACGTATACATGCAAACATGTACATATGATAACGTAACTCATATCCATACAATATACATATGGTACATCATGCATGATACATATATCTATTACATGCGATGTGTGCGTAACTCATTTCAAGAAACAAAAACAAACAACTTTACTCAAAATTATTGTAAAAAAATACACACCATATGAGATAAAATATTTATAAACATTCCATTGTCACAAAGTATACAAAATGTTTTGGCCTTTCAAGTTATAACATATATGATAAGATCAAATGATGAAGTTCATATCTTTTCACATACTTGGTGCACTAGCACTTGCCCTACATGGTAAAATAATAGGTGGCATTGCATCATGGCAAGAAACCTTTCTTGTTTTCACTTCCTAAAGAGGCTACCTATGCACCTTCTTCTCATTGAATATCACATTATTACTATGGATAATCTTTCTATCTTCTGGATTCTAAAGGCAGTAACCCATTGTAGCACTCTATCCATAGCCCAAAAAGATGCACTTTGTGGATTTTGGTTCTAACTTATTATGCTTTTCCTTTGGCACATGCACATAAGCTTCACAACTAAGCACTCTTAAGTGATCATAATAGGGCTTCTTGCTCAACCATGTCTCTTCAAGAATGCTACAATCCAAAGTAGTATTAGGTAACCTATTTATCAAATGTACAACAATCATTATAGCCTTAGTCCAAAATCCTAGAGTAAGACCATCATTAGACAATATAATCAATATAGTTTCATTTATCATCCTATTCATACACTTTGCAATACTATTTTCAGTAGATTTACTAGGTGCAACAAGTTCTCTTTTTATGCTATGTGCTTCACAAAAATGTTAAACTTGTGAGGGACATATTATCCACAATTATCAATTTTGAGACACTTAAGTCTCTTGTCAAATTGATATTCTACAAGTGCCAAAGATGTCTCAAAACAAGACAATGTCTCATCTTTCCTACTCATAGTGAAATCCCTCACTTTTCTAGTTTCATCATCAATGAATGTGATGAAATAGGATGTCCCATGTAGATTTTATATGCATAGGCCCACGTATATCGCTATGTACTAAGTCAAGAGACTCATTTCTTTTCTTGCTTAAGTTTTCTTATGGTCTAAATGTGTGTGCTTTTGTGTATATTCAATGCTCAAAAATAAAAAGATTAGAAAAATCAAGAGAAGGTAAGTAACCCAAATGACAACATTTTCATTACTTTTCTAGATATATATGAAGGGGATACAACGTACTAAATTTGTCTCCCTTAGTAATGACAAATGATCCCTTGTGGACTTTCCATGATTGACTCCCAAAAGTAGTAGAATATCTTAAGTCATTGAACTAACTAGCGGGTATCAAGCTCTTAGTAAGCTTAGGTGGATGGCATACATTCTAAAGAGTGAAGATATATCCCTTTTGAAAAGCAAACTGCACATCACTTGCACCAACATAGTCATTACCAAGATGGAATGATCCATGTCTATTGCTGTCTTATGAACAAAACCACTCCTTATGAGGAGTCACAAGAAAAGATGCACCAGAATTAGGAATCCAATCTCAAGCTAGTTGATTATCCATTGCAACTGGTATATATGTAGAAAGGATAAAAGTGAATAACACCTCATCATCATCATTATACAAAGTAATTGCATTGATATCTTCAATCCTTATGACATATAGAACAGAAAGCCATACCAATTAGGTCCTCAAGTGTGAGATACCACTCCAAGTCTACTTGGAATTCGACCCATCTCCCAATTGCACTGGCACATGCATTGGTCAATGCATAAGTGAGGTAGACATATCCATTAAGGAGACCATGAGTTAACTTATAGGTTGTGGTGGACTATCTAAACACCCCTTAACATCGATGGCCCTGTATCCTCATTAGTATTCCATGATCTATGTTTCCTTCTTCCATTGTGTAGTTGTTGTTCTTCCACCTTGAGATGCAACCCTTAATTCTCACCCATAAGAGTAGGAGCCATATTCAAATCCAACAAGATCCAACATCTTAGCTTCAACTCTTGAGTAATATTCTCCTCTATTAAGACTTCTTCATCAACTATCCCAGCATTCCTTGTCTTTGATGCCAGCTACAACAAGCTACCTTCAACATGAGTGCCATGAGAATGGCACTTGGGGGGGGGGGGGGGGGGGGGGGGGGGGGGGGGGGGGTGGCTGGGTGCATAATGTTAATTGTAATGTGCAACATATTTCCATAATTTTTTGGAAAGAAAATTTTGGAGGTATTGTACTATCAACCTTAAATGTTTTATGTGAACAATCAAGCTCGAATCTCTTGGTGCAAATTGTAACGAATTTTGATTGATACCATAAGGAAAAATGTCCACAAGTTAATTTACACATTAGGAGTAAGACTTAAGCTAAGTCAAATGCATGCAATTGAGGGAAACCAATCGAGAGACTTGGATATGGGATAGGTGCCCAAAGGAATGGTGGAAATTGAAATCTAAAATTTGTATATAAGGATGAAAAAGAATAAACCAATTTATTTATGTGTATATTAGCTCAAGTTTGCATTGTCTTGCTACTCTATTGCCTATTTTGAGAGAGAGAGAGAGAGAGAGAGAGAGAGAGAGAGAGAGAGAGAGAGAGAGAGAGAGGAGTGAAGCTCTCTTTTCTCTTTCCTTGTTCTTCTCTATCCCATCTTGGCGAGTTATATGTATGTGAGAAAGAGTGTGTGTGGTTGAGAGTGTGAGAGGGAGTGAGGGACATATTATTGATATTTTATGCCTTTAGATTATTATCCTTTTTTTTGCATGAGCTCTTTTGAAAACATACTTTCTTTGTTGCCTTTTGCCCTTTGCAATGTGATTTGAAAGAGAATTGTGCCACTTGGTGTTAAGTCTCAACAATTGCAATAAACTGCTTGATGTATGTATGAGCACTTTGATTTCACCTTGTTTACTTTATATTTCAATTTTGGTAGATTTCAAGCATGATATGAAATCAATACCACACTCTTACAAGCATAAGACATGTAAACCTTTAGGCCAAGAATTTTTTCCTTAAGTACTATGTGCTATAAGTATCTTCTTCTAAGAACTATTTCTTTTCTTATGACTCACTTGCATGTAGAGGTACTCAAAGCTACTCAACTTGTAATAAAAAATGATGTTGGAATCATCTCAAACCACTTAAGGTCTCTAGATTGTTAGGTTTGATACAAAGAAAAAAAGTTGTTAATAATTGAAAACCATGTGAAAATTACCCTTGTCTTTAACATATTAATTTCCACTCAAAGAATGAAGCTCGATTGCATCATCCTTTTATCCATGCATCTTCTTGGGTGTTGAGGTCCATTTCGACAAATCATTAATTGAGCCCAAAAAATGGTGCACATGCCTATTCAACTTTGGGTTTTAACTCACTATAGATTGTTACATAATTTATGTTATGGACCTTGGATTCAAGGTTATGTTTTGACAAATCATTAATTGAGCCCAAAAAATGGTGCACATGCTTATCCAACTTTGGGTTTTAACTCACTATAGATTGTTACATAATGTATGTTATGGACCTTGGACTTAAGGTTAGCTTTCATTTTTCTTATGACTACAAATTTGCTACGTGTTAGAATAGATTTTCTTTGTCAATGTTGGTCATGTGTACTCAATGTAATAAATGTCATAGTATGCATTGTTTGAGTAATTTCACCAATATCAAAAGGTGTAGTAGAGTACTTTTAAAAACTAAACTAAAATTCTAAAGAAAGAATATTTGCCGATCTAGCTTAGTCCATAGAGTGCATGTTGAGATATCGAGCTCCACTCGTGATACGCCAGGGTGACCGTTGTATATTTATGTCACCGACTTGTCAGTTGCAGACGCGGTTGGTACACCGCCCATGAATAATAGCTACATGATAGCTATCCTTATCTACTCTAGTTCGTGGCTCAGTTAGTATGCCACCTTAGTTAGTTGAGTTTGGTTTGAGACCCATATATAGGGTTCTTCTATTTCTTTGTACTAGAGTTCTTTTGGCTTACACAACTAAGAAGAGGAAAACTGTTTTCAGCCTCCACCCTTGTGTGTCTTCCCCCATTGTGCAAGCAAGAAAGCTTCAAGCGAGACTCCTTCCTTCTCTCCCACAATCTTGACATGGTATCAGAGCCTTGTTCGTGGTAAGGAGCTCAAGAAAGCAAGCCAAGCTCGCGGTGGTCTGGTAAGAGGAGCAGTGTTGCTTTCATTTCCTGTTTTGGGAGCAGATCTCTGCAGGTAGCACAGCCGGAAATTGCAGGAGTGCATTGTCTCAGGTTGAGACGCCCTTCGCGGTGAAGCAAGAGGGCAGTATATGCTGCGGGCGAGAGCTTTAGCTCTCGGCGACCCTGTTTTTTTTATTTGAGGCCATTTCGGGGCCTGTTTTGGAGGCGGAAGTTCTCTGCACGCACTCAGGAAAAGGCCCAGTTTTATGCTGTGCGACCACTGTTCTACAGGTCGGTGAAAAGTTACCACAGATATTGCATCGTATGCTTGTGTGCAGAGACATTGGGAGTTACAGAATCATCCCTGTTGCCTGTTGATGCAAAATCGTCACTAGGAAGTGACTGTGTGGTCAAATACCACTTTCGCCAGTTTTGCAGATTTGCCCTTGTGAGGGTGAAGCTGAGTTTTTGCAGTGACAGAATTTTTCGCAGTGTTCTGTAATGGCGTCTGATTCTCTTTCACAGATTGTAACTGAAAAGCTTGACAAGAACAACTTCCAGGCATGGAAGTTTAGAATGACGAATTTCCTTATGGGAAAAGGATATTGGGAATTTGTTGCAGGAAATGAAGAAGAACCAGTTCTTCCTGATGTTCCCAATCAACAGCAAATGCAGGCATTCAAAGCATGGCATGAGAGAGCCAGGAAAGTTATGTACTGGCTGTCTATCAGCATTTCAGACTCTATGATTGTGCATATTCAGGATGCAAGTACGCCAAAGGAGGCATGGGATACTCTGTCAAAGATGTATAGCACAAATACGCAAGCCAGGAAAATGCAGCTCAAGCAAGAGTTGCACAATGTGCAAAGAGAAAATATGAGCATCAATGACTACCACATGAAGGTGAAGAAGATTGCAGATGCACTTGCTTCCATTGGGTCGCCAGTGGAAGATGATGATTTAGTTTCTGTGACCTTGAATGGTCTAGGAAAGGATTATGCACAGTTTCAGACATCCATTTCAGTTCGTGAAAGATTTCCTGATTTTGAGGAGTTGATTGCTCTTCTAATTTCTGAGGAACAGAGAAATGGTGGTGCATCTTCTTCAGGAGGAACTTCAAAAGAAGCTGTCTTCTACTCAAATGCTGGAAGAGGTAGAGGCAGAGGTAGAGGAGGCCGATTTGGAGGCCGTGGTAGAAATCAGAATATGCAGCAAACTCAAGAAAACCAGTCCTATGGAGGAGGACGTGGTAACTCTAGAGGCAGGGGGAGCCAAAGAGGTCGTGGTGGATGGCAAAGAGGTCAAAATGCAAACAGTAATGTTGAATGCTACTACTGTGGTAAAATGGGTCATATGGCTAAAGACTGCTATAAAAAGCAGAATGACATCATGAATGGAAAACTGCAACAAGGGAATTATGCATCTTCTAACAGACAGGGTGATGACAGAAATGAACATTTGTTCATGGTGCAACACATGAACAATTCTGTGACAAGTGCAGAAGAAAGCAATGATGTATGGTATGTTGACTCAGGTGCATCAAACCACATGACAGGTCATGCAGAATGGATGGAGGATGCAAGGAAAATGGAAAAACCAGGATTTGTGGAGACTGGTGATGATACTGCACATCCTATTGTGCAGATTGGAAAAATTCCCTTGTCTATGCAGGATGGGAAAAAGAAATACCTGTCCGATGTATTTCATGTCCCGAATATCACTAAGAATCTAGTTTCTGTCGGTCAAATGGTTGAACAGGGCTTGCAGGTCAGATTTAATCCTCATGGATGCTTTGTTGAGGATATGAAAAATAAAGGTCGCTTGATAGCAAAAGGAAAGAAGAAGGGCAGAATGTTTACATTGGATGCAGACATGTCTGAATTGAGTGCAGCAATGTTTGCACATGGGACCGGTGTAGTTGCAGATATTGATATCTGGCATAAACGCATTGGTCATGTTAATGTACAGCGACTTAAATCAATGCAGGCCCAAAATATTGTTGCAGGTTTGCCGAAATTCAAGGTTGCAGAAATGCATAAGGTATGTGAAGCCTGTCAGTTTGGAAAACAGGCAAGGAAACCATTTCCTAGGCATGTTCAAGAGAGTAAGAAGCCATTGGAATTAATCCACTCTGATGTGTGGACAACTAAAGCTGCATCTCTTGGAGGCTGTCATTATTTTGTCAGTTTTATTGATGACTATAGCAGAAAAGTTTGGGTGTATTTTATGAAAAAGAAAAGTGAAGTTTTTGGGCATTTCAAAACTCTTAAAGCTATGGTTGAAAAAGAAGCAGGCTTGCAGATAAAATGCCTAAGGTCAGATGGAGGGGGAGAGTACCTCTCAAATGAGTTTGCAAGGTTCCTGCAGGAGCATGGCATAAAGCAGCAATATTCATGCAGTCATACCCCACAACAAAATGGAATTGCAGAAAGAAAAAACAGGCATATTGGAGAGGTATCTCGTGCCATGCTCAATGAAAAAGACTTGCCAGATTTTTATTGGGCTGAAGCAGTTGCTACAGCAGTCTACATAATGAACAGGACTCCCACTGCAGCAATACATGGGATGACTCCAGAGGAGAGGTATACTGGTAGGAAACCAGATATTTCTCATTTGAAAATTTTTGGTTGCATTGCCTATGTACATGTGCCAGATGAGTTGAGATCCAAGTTGGATCCAAAAGTTGAGAAGTGCATCTTTATTGGTTACTCTCTGCAGCAAAAAGGGTATAGATGCTATAACCCTTCTACTCGTAAGTTTACAGTGAGCAGAGATGTTGTTTTTGATGAGATGAGTAGCTGGTATAAACCAGTAAATGTGATTGATGATGTAGATGCACAAAATGGTAATGCTGCACAGAATTCACAGCAGCAGTCGCAAAATATTAGTGGACCTGGAGCATCCTCTAGCAGTGGTTCACATTCTTCGCCATGGACAGGCAGATTGAGATCAGGAGATTCTTCTCAAAGCAATGCAGATAGTGGTATGCAGGTATCACAGAAAGGAAAAGAGAAGGTTGATTAGCCCATGTTTGATGTGAATGCAGGTCACTCTTATGTGGATGGTGAATCCAGTGGCTCAGAACAGAGCATTGATGATGAGTTGGGTATTCCTTCTATTGTTACACCTGGAGTAAGGAGGACCAGGGATGTTTTGAGAGCACCTGGGAGTGAACCTACTTTGCGCAGGTCTACCAGAGCTAGGTATCCTGTGGATAGGCTGAAATATGATGGATTTACAGCCATTCATTATGCATATATGGTTAAAGTGATACAGGAATCAGAACCCACTTCTTTTGAGGAAGCCATGGGAAAAGAAAAATGGAAGAAAGCCATGGATGAAGAAATGGATGCCTTGGAAGCAAATGCTACATGGGAATTGGTACCTTTGCCTAAAGGTAAAAATGCAATTGGCTGTAAATGGGTTTATAAGGTGAAGCACAATGCAGATGGTTCTGTGAACAGATACAAGGCAATATTAGTAGTCAAGGGTTATGCACAAACATATGGCATTGACTATGAAGAAACATTCAGTCCGGTTGCAAGGATGGCAACCGTAAGAGCAGTCATTGCTATGGCTGCATCAAAGGGATGGTCTTTACATCAGATGGATGTAAAGAATGCCTTCTTGCATGGTGATTTGCAAGAAGAGGTCTATATGGAGCAGCCACCAGGTTATGTGCATGCTGTTCATCCTGAGTTTGTTTGCAGGTTGAAGAAAGCCTTGTATGGCTTGAAGCAAGCACCTAGAGCATGGTCTGACAAGATAGGACAGTATCTTGTCACTATTGGCTTTCAGATTTCCAAGGCAGATTTCTCACTTTATGTGAGAAAAACAGAGAAAGGTATTATGCTACTTGTCATTTATGTTGATGATTTGATTATGACAGGTGACAGTGATGAAGATATCCTTCATGTGAAAATGCTATTGAAGCAGAAGTTTGAGATGAAGGATTTGGGAGAGCTGCGTTATTTCTTGGGCATTGAGGTGATTAGATCACCAAGTGGGATACAGCTCTTGCAGAGGCAGTATGGATTGGACATGCTGTCCAAATATGGGATGACAGGCTGTAAGCCTATTTCAGTTCCTTTGGAGCAAAATGTGAAGCTGAGCACAAATGCAGGTGAGCTTCTAGAAGACCCTACTATGTACAGACGCATAGTAGGAAGTTTGATTTATATGACTATTACCAGGCCAGATTTGAGCTATGCTGTTGGATTGGTAAGTCAGTTTATGCAGGCTCCAAGGAAACCACATTTGGATGCGGCTAGACGCATACTTAGGTATGTGAAGTCCACATTGCAGTATGGACTATTTTATGAGACTGGGGTTCAGATACAGTTGCATGGATACACTGATGCTGATTGGGCTGGTAGTATTTCTGATAGACGATCTACCAGTGGATATGTATTCTCTTTTGGGAGTGCTGCAGTCACTTGGAGCAGCAAGAAACAGCCTACAGTTGCCTTGTCGAGCACAGAGGCTGAGTACAGGGGTGCAGCAATGGCTGCATGTGAGGTAGCTTGGTTGCATAAGCTACTTTATGATATGCATCAGTCTACAGATGGGCCAGTTGTCATTTATTGTGACAACACGAGTAGTATACACTTGGCAAATAACCCAGTCTATCATGCTAGAACAAAGCACATTGAGGTGCATTATCACTATGTGCGAGAGAGGGTTTTACTAGGTCTTATTGATCTAGTTTATGTCAGCACAGAGGATCAGGTAGCTGACATATTCACGAAGGCATTGGGCGCAGAGAAGCTGCGCAAGTTCAGAGACCTGCTTGGTGTGCAGGAATTGGGATTGAGCTCGAGGGGGAGTGTTGAGATATCGAGCTCCACTCGTGATACGCCAGGGTGACCGTTGTATATTTATGTCACCGACTTGTCAGTTGCAGACGCGGTTGGTACACCGCCCATGAATAATAGCTACATGATAGCTATCCTTATCTACTCTAGTTCGTGGCTCAGTTAGTATGCCACCTTAGTTAGTTGAGTTTGGTTTGAGACCCATATATAGGGTTCTTCTATTTCTTTGTACTAGAGTTCTTTTGGCTTACACAACTAAGAAGAGGAAAACTGTTTTCAGCCTCCACCCTTGTGTGTCTTCCCCCATTGTGCAAGCAAGAAAGCTTCAAGCGAGACTCCTTCCTTCTCTCCCACAATCTTGACAGTGCAATGCTCTTAACCTGGTGGTCATGGGTATGAGCCCCATGGCTTACATTATGCTATTTGAATTATTACTTCAAAATCATAGTGAAGTACTTTAGATCATGTTGAGTTTTGCATCACTTTCTGTCATTGTGCTAATTATCATCGTGACACGAGATATTGTAGGTTAATGCTAATTCCTTAAGCAGGGTGGCAACCACATCATAAGGGTGCAACATAAAATACAATTTTTTTAAAGACATGTCTAATTATTGTAAAGGCTCATTTACACATGTGTCGCTCCTCCAATATAAGTATCTTGAATTTCTCCTCTAGCATACCTTACACATGCACCTTAAAGCTATTTTTTCTTTATCTTTTTTATCCTTCTTTTGTTTTCCAAGCAAGTCATGATTATGGTTATGGGAATCTATTCACACCATGGATATCTCTTTCCAAGGAAGCCATGACCCATGGGAATCTATTTTGAGCATGTAGAATCCCTTGGCAGAAAATTTGATGTAAATGTGCCAATTTCAGCTTCTTGGGGACAATTTAGGGGCAGCTTCTCTAGGCTATCAACTAAAAGTGGTGGGTAAATATATAGAGGATATTCCAAACACCAAGATAGCTAGAAAATTAATAAAGAGTGACGGCTTGGAGCTATCAAGGGACTAGGGTCTATAAATTTGGTCAATCAACATATTTGAGGGAAACATGTCACAATGCTTTGTTAAATCGGTCCCTCATGCTTCTCTTAGAAGATAATAATTCTTTGGAAGGTTATGACTAGAGCAATCATGGCAAGGGAGAAATTATGGAAAAATGAAGTAATTGATGGTAATTTGCATGAGGTATGGAAGAATCTTTGAAGCATTTGTTTTGGGGTGGAAGTATTTCTATTGTCATATGGCAAGAAGTTTTCATGCATCTTTAGGCTTCACTCTTGGTGTTGGGATTACAATGAGGTAGCATGCTAATTGATTGAAAGCAAAGATCAAATCTAAAGTGGATTACTAGAAGATAAGGCCCATAAGTCTACTTGGAAAGGTGGTCATCATTAAAGTGATGCTTACCTCTTTGACTACCTCTTTGGCCATGCTTCTTAACTTTAGCCAAACCTCCTAGGCTAGCTTCAAGAGGTCCTTTACTCATGTATTGTGGGGCTAGTTTGATGGAAGGAAAAGATGGAGATATATTCCATGGTCTCTAGTTTTTGCATGAGTCTAAATGGGGTTTGGGTGTCACTAAGCTTGCTAAGATATCCAAGGCCCTTATTTTTGGCATTTTTAAGAGAATGGAGAAGAATCAACCCTAGGTGGATATTCTTAGAGGCTGGTTGAAAAGTGTGCACATTAGGGGGTTAAGATCCCCCATTCGAAGGTAGCTCAAAGAATAATGACAACAAGGCAATAGATTCTTAAGGAGGCAAAATGGATAGGTTCCAAAGATAAAAGGGGGGACTCTTCTTTGCTCCAAATAATTTGGACCACTAATTCTACTTTTGAAAACCCTACCTAGTCTATAGATATCCAAGATTGCATGCAACATGGTAGCCAAAGAGCTGATAAGATGGAAGTATTTGTGGGATAGCAAAACAATGAGCTTCATGGAGGTTGATCAAGCAAGACTACTCTTTAATCTTAGTGATGGGGAAGTAGATTTCTTTTAGTGCTTGTTGGATTGTATGAAGCGTGACTGGCCTACCTCCAAGGTGATAAGTAATGCTAATCTTGTCAAGTTTTCAGCCTCTCCCAAAGACAAGATACTATGGAAGTGTCATGGCACAAAGGACGTGTCTAAGGCTTCAAAGGACTGCTTAGCTAGAACATCTGCTTATTAGGGCAAACGGTACCCAAAGGCTAAGGTTGGCACCTCGGCCAAAAGCATTAGAAGAGTGTGGAAGTCCATGCCCTCAAAAAATTTGATTTTTCCATTGTGGAGGCTCTTGAGGAACAAATACTCCACTCAAGAACACTTGCATAAACTTTGAAAGTATCTTCCCTTTGTGGCCTTTGTATGGATTCACAAAGTAAGCTTCAACAAAGCCAGTGAACCCAAGTTGATACTTTTTGGAGAGAAAACGGTAGGGATGACTCAACCATAAAATTATGGAATGTGGTTCGCACCTTAGCCATTATGGCAATTTGGTTCTGTAGGAATAGTTTAGCCCTTCGGCTTGGAACAAGGATATTGGTGTAACTAGACCTCTAACAAAACCTTTATAGTACTCTTTTAGTAGTAACGATTAGCCTTACAAAGTGTTTTACAAAAGCTTGAAGAAGGTCTAAAGGACTCTTTTTGAAAACCCACCCATGGTGGTATTTTGTACATATTACTAATTTATCTATTAATATATGTTCACTTGATTATAAAAAAAATTATTCATGCATCTTGACTTTCAAGGTGACAAAGGGAAGTCAATATGATATCGGGCAAAATGGATTCTATTCTTTGGGAGTTTGAAAACTCAAAGCAAACAAACCTCTTTGACCTAGTTTACCTAGTTTACAAGTCTTGCCCCAAAACCATTTTTCTTTGTAAGAAATTTCCTTCCACTTGACCTCAATTCTAAATTTACTAAAGACTAACTTAAGTCTTGGTTTACAAATATCTTCTAGAGTAAAGGCTCTAATGGTTTGTAGTCTTAGTTCCTTGTGTTAATTTAGCAGTATCCAACTTTTGTATGTTAGATTGTTTTATTACTTACCATTTATCCTTTTGTGTCTATGTTTTCCCCACACTTTATGTAGTAGCTAGCATGCATGCATGTGCACACCCCCTACGCGTGCATGCATGCACACACCATGCACATACGCACACATGCACAAACATTCATATTGGCTTCCCCTAGTTTGTGTAGCCAAGGTTGAAAAGAAGTTAAGCACAAGAAATTGTTGCATATACATGCAAAAGACAAGTCCTAAGGAAGGGTTACATAAAGTCACTCCCAAAAATGTAAGCGCTCAAAGTCTTATGTGAGGCTTTGTAAGCCTAGGAAGTTAGATAGCTTGAATGTGCCCATTACAGATAAGGTGTGCTAATCAAATCTTTAAGGAACTTAATGGGTGGAAAAGAACTATACAATGGCTATTGGAGTTTAAGATACCTAGTTAGATAGATAAACATGTGAAATATCATCATTATAATTTTAGATGCGAATAGATTATTAATTGCTAGAAAGAACTTAGAAAAATCATAACTGTAGGTCATTTATGTAGGTGTCAATTTTACCAACAACATGTCGAAATTCAAGGCCTTATTGATGGGGCTAAATCTTGCTAAATATGGTGGGCATCAACCATTTGCTAGTGAAAGGTGACTCACATTTGCTAAATAATAGTTGAATGGGACGTATAGTGTGCATGATCCTATTCTATGTATGCACTATCATTCTGCTCTAGATATGCTTGTGATATTTGAGTTGGTAACCTGCCAGTCAATTCCATCAATGAAATGGCTTTGCAAATTCTTTGGCAAATTATACTTACATTGAAGAAATTTTCTTCATGGGCATGAGGGTCTTTTGTGATTATTTGATGATATTAGCCTAGGGCTTCTTTAGGGTTTACTTATGCTATAATATCATTATTTGGTCATTGATTGGTTAGTATGGGTGATGAGTTAGGTGGTTATAGACCACCTTCTAAGTCTATCTTGGATGCATAGGATCATCCAGTGGATAGTCCTTTCTATTTATGCAAGGGGTTGGCTAATAATTTGATGCATTTAGCATACTGGTCTAAGTGACCCATCCCTTGGTTTAGAAATTGAACATTATGAGAGATTTCTATGGATTGAGGGAGTTTCTTTGATGCTATGTTGCTAAATGTTGATTTTTTATAGATATATCTCATTAGGCAAGTGGGTCATTCCATTTCCCTTCCTGGGTGTAGGTGCTTTTGACCTATGTGTTGTTGTTGAGCTTTGTTTTATAGGTTGTTTAGTCACATTCAAGGAGGGGTCAAAGATCTATGGTATGGATTATTTTTGACATTAGGTATGTATATCAACTTGCCTTGTTGTCTTTGTCATTTTGGTTTAATGTAAAGGGTATGGATTATTTGTGATGTGCTATATGGAGCTTATGCCAAGATTTGGGTTGGGGATCGAGTGGTCTTCTTGGGAGGGATGCATCCATTGCTTTCCCTTACTTGAGGGTGCTCATAAGATGAATGTGAGAGTCAGTCTAGCTAGCATGATGGTCAATAGGTATTAGACTTTATCCTATAAGGCAGCTAGCCTAGGTATGAGTCCCTAGCTAGGTTCATGTCATGATGAAGCCCATAGAGGGTGAGGGACTAGTTTTTGAGTGAAGTACCAATAGGCTTAATGAATTAAGTACATTATCATGTCAAAAAAAAGTAAAGCTAGAAGATACTTGTTACCTTGTGAGGGCTTGGTAGATTCTTGTGTTCAAGTGAGCCCAAGCCGAGGGCCAATGCCCTATCCTCCTAGGATGAGGCCTAGAAGTGGGGAAAAAAAAGGAAAAATATATATGTCATCTTGTGAGTCTTGATAGGTTCTTGGGTTTGAGATAGGTCAGAGACTGATGCATTGGTCTCTTTGGGGCATGGTAGAAAAAAAAATTTGCCAACATGCCACCCTTGCCAAAGCGGACCCATTTTGCAAGCATTCAAATACAATTTATGATGTAACTCAAAGGCAAAGGCAGGATAGAGTGTGAAGTCAATTTCTCAAGAAGTGGCTATAAACATGATTTTGCATTAAAATATTGTTTGGAGCCAAAGTGTGCAACAAAAGACCTTAGTTTTGCGGAAATGTGGTATAGGTAGCCAAAGTGGTCAATTTTTTGCCAAGATTTGAAGAGGTGGATGAATTTCAAGGTGCATTGGCAAGAACCAAAGGGTATGAGGGAAAATGAATAATGAATAATGGAAAAAGAAGAGGAGGAGGGCTATATAATTCACACCATATTTTTTTATCTTTACTTGATTGCTACTCCTTGATCAATGTGCTTCACAAAAAATAATCATAGAAATGGAATCTACTTGGCAAGAGCTTCTCATTGCTATTAGTCTTGATAGTTGAAATGTAATATTTGAATCTTTAAAATTCTAGTCTTTCTCTCTCTAGTTTGTTATCTTTCTTGCTATTAACTAGTTTGGTAAAAAATGAAAAAATGGGGCAAAAGTGGAGCATGTGAGAGGAAACAGTCAACAGAAATAGGAAAAAGCAACTAGAAAAAGAGAAAAGTAGGTGAAAGATTGGAAAAGAGTTAAAGAGAGCATGGGCATTGAGAAAAGATGATGGGCCGACATTAAATGTGCCGACATATAATGCCATGCCATCTATGGGAAAAAGTTGTAAAATTAAATTTTCTCAAGTGAGAGGATCGCTCCAGTGCAACTTGTAAAATCAAAAGTGCAAATAATGGCACGTGGGTATGTGAGTAGTCTCTTGCAGAAAATGGATAGCTCAAAGGGTCGCAAGATCCTGAGGGCAGGCTTTAAGTGAATGTGTGGTAGGCACCAATATAGAATAGGACCTTTGCCCAAGCTTCAAAAAATTAAAACTTCATATAAAACGTGAGAAATCTTATTTGTAACTCATTCCACAACTAATGCAAAAAAGGCTTATCTGCTTCTCTGCCACTACTATGTTTCTTCATCCCTAAGAACTTTGTGCATGCGAGCTTTCTAAGGCAAGAAGAGAGAAGTCTTGTGAGATCTTTTGTGTTGGTTCTTGCTCTATGTTTTCTCCTCTACCATTTCTCCTCACTTTCTTGAAATTGTTTCCCAGATTCAGAGGTAGAGATATTGAGTTGCTGCATCAAGTGTAGAGAGATTGAGGGACCTTGAAAAGAGAGAAAGAGATAAAGGAAGAGAGAGAGATCAAAGGCGGAACCACCTCGTCTTGGACGAATGAGCAACAGGATCTACTTCATGTGCATGAGGGATGATGGAGCAAGAAGTGTAGAGCTCAAGTGCAGAATTTGGTGGAGTCATTGAAGCTTCATAGCTCACAACACATCTAGATTACTATGTATGAGCCTCTTGTTTTGACTATTCTCTTTTGGTCACTCTTCTTGCTTGGAGGGCAAAGTAGTTCGAAGTGTAGCCATGCTACGATGGTGTATGTGTAAGAGCTTGATAAGGAGGCTTCTTCTTCTTCATAGCTAGGAGATGTGGAGGAGACACGCTTGGCATTGTTGGGGGAACAAATCAACACAATCAAGGATAAAAATTGCAACTTATATTCCTTTCTAGCCCATGAAGCTCATTCAAGTGCTTAAGCACATGCTATTGCATCTATTGTATGATAGGAGATTTATCAACAAGTGAAATTGTTTTGTTTTATGGATTTTCTTTTTAAAAATGAATCAAAACAATTTTTCCCTAACCTAGAAAATATTTTCCACAATCCAACTTGTCTTATGAAAAAAAAATACATGTGTAGTCCACGGATCGATACCCTTCCAATCCATTCATCCTAAACTAAGACATGTGAGATTTCCACATCAAGTCTATCATGGCAAGAAAACCCATCTTGCTTGAACTCAACATATTTTACTTGTTGTCTATTGTCAAAGACCCAACAAAAGAGATTTCTTCGGGTCCCAACAATAGAATAAAATGTAGGTTCGAGTGTCTCCTTGTTAGATTTAGATGGAAAATGCATATCACCCATGTACCCTCTCTAAGTGAGTTTGCTCATGATCTCTCACCCAACGAACTCTCCTTTCATCAAATCTTTCTCACTCGACTAGCTAGAAATAGCTACCCATGGATGATTTGTTGCTAAAGAAAAGGAGCAGCAAAGCCACACATTTGGTAGGAATCATCACTATTCACTGCAAAGCATCCTCCATACGTAGGGAGCAAGCAACATTTGAAGTGCATGATGGGAAAGGTAAGGGAGTGGACTTCTCTCAAGAGATGTCCAACCTCAAGCTAGAGATTGTCAAATTGAAGTGCATGATGGGAAAGGTAAGGGAGTGGACTTCTCTCAAGAGATGTCCAACCTCAAGCTAGAGATTGTCAAACTTCAAGATGCCTTGCAAGGACCTACTAGAATAAACATCTAGTGTGTACATTACATAGGTAACCATTTGTTGGTAGAGTGTCTTGAACCAAGACCTAAGACTTCTACTAATTGTAGTAGGTACAGGCATGGAGATATCCATTATAGATTGCCTCATCGATGCTCATTGTACCAACAATCTTATTGGCCATAATATCCAATGAATCCTCAATTCCAATTTGGTCAAGGAGCTCCATTAGCTCTACTTGCCACCAATGATCAAAGACCAACTAGACATCAATCCAACCTTTATACCTAGGTCTCCAACACCAATTACTACATTGCCATCGAGTAATGCCCTGAGAAGGAACATGCTAACAAAGACAAAGTGGAGTTGAAATGACTTGAGTGTAGTATCACACACTTATATGCTCATTTCCCTAGGAGGAAAGCATCAACAAGTGGCTCGAACATGCCATTAGTACCCTTGGTATTATTTGGAATTGAGACCCTTGATGATGACACCACACCCATACCATTTAACATGATGACTAGGGCACAAGCCAAATAGGATGGGGTGTAAATACTTGGACCTAGGAATGTGGATCTTTCTTTCATTGGCAAGATGAAGAAGAAGAAGAAAAGAGTGGAAAATAAGCTTAATTTGAAGAGCGATGGTGCTATAACACGAAGTTTAGGAAGCGAAGTACTTGATGGAGAACCCAAAATCTCAGTTCCAAAACCTGAGAAGAAGGGAAGTGCTAAGATAGGGGAATACCCTCACCTGAGACACCAAATGGGGACCATAGAAAAGGTAAGGAGATGGGTTGAAGAAGCTCAAGTACACATCAAACAATCTATACTGGAACATGAGGATCATGACATGTCCAATGTAGATCCTCCCTCCAAAACCAACTTACATATGACTAGCAACTAGTCAGGGATAGGAACCTTAGATCCATCTAGAGGAACTACCTTGCCTCAACCAAACTTAGAGATG
Source organism: Lygodium microphyllum (assembly GCF_053477565.2). Taxonomy (NCBI): domain Eukaryota; kingdom Viridiplantae; phylum Streptophyta; class Polypodiopsida; order Schizaeales; family Lygodiaceae; genus Lygodium; species Lygodium microphyllum. Next base: position 45,139,714 of record NC_141141.1, on the reverse strand, counting down.
GACACTCAACCACCTAATAGGAATGTAACCAATGAAATTGATGTAGGATCACTAGCATCTCTTATATCAACACAAGTGTCATTGCCTTTAGGGCAACTAATGAGAGAAAACCAAGTGTTGTAGAGTATGTTTGAGGCATGGGTTAAAAGGAAAGAGACAATAAAAAGAACGAGGGAATTGGATAATGATAATCACATTCCAAATGTAACACCCTCTCTTATGATAGGGTCACCACATATCAATGCATTCTAGGAAGGGACTAACATGCATGTGGTCTTACCCATTGTGGCATTGGGAGATGCAATGCAAAAAGGCATTGTAGACACATGGGCAAGAGTGAGAGTTCTTAGCTACATAATGTTACAAAGCATGGGGAAGTCCACCTGTCAAGACTGCTAGATTCAATGTAACCATTGCTAATGGTACAAAGGTTTACCCATTTGGAGTATTAAAGGATTGTCCAATTAGGGTAGCAAAAGTCCAATTTTCAGTGAGCTTCATTGTGATGAAAGGCATGGATTATGACATCGTATTGGAAAAATCTTGGGTGTGAAGTGCCTGTGTAATAGAGGATTGGGGTAATGGACTGATATTTTTAAGAAATAGAAAGGAGGTAGTTTGAGTGGAGATGGACACTTGGAAGATGTCCCTAGTCGAGACCTCAAGGCCATTTCTACTATGCTCAAAGGAGAATCATAGAGCAAGCCCAACTATGGTCCATTAACCAAATACATTCCCTATATTGAGGACAAGGGTGATTGGATGCATGTGCTAGCAACCATTGACTCATTGTTCTCTGATGACAAGGATGATTGGAAGAGGGATGTGGAAAAGGCAAGCACCTTTAACAAAAATGAGGCTAAGGACTTTACACCCAAGAGCGATACCTTACCTATGGTACATCTATGCATGATGGCATGAAGCTCAAGCGACAAACCATTGTCTATGATATACCACATTCCAACAAAAAAATTGGAATTGCACATGATCCTTGAGTATGTGACAAGGAAATTAGCTTGCAACCCTGCAGCTAACCTAAAACCTCTTAGAGATCTCTTGGAAGAGACGAAGTGGAAATGGACTAGAGTGCATGACTTAAATCTCTTATACAATTGGCACTACTTAACATGATGAAAACATGCAGGATGTTGAATTGATGGAGGACAAGCTTTCTGAATAAGAGGATTATGATGATCAATACATGGACTATGACTCACGAAGTGAGGAGAGTGACGAAGAAGTGGAAATCATTGACTATAGTACTGATGGGAAAAAAATAGAACAAATAATTATGGAATCTAAGCCCAAATAAATTAATGCCTTTAGGATAAAAGGAAGGGGTCATCAAGGTGGATTGTGATCTAAGCATCTAGATGTGATTGATTATGAGCAAGCAAGATTGACCCAACCTGCATCCACAATATTATATGAAATAGGATTAGCAATCAAGCTTTGACTACTTGGTGAGACTACTTCTTCCAAGAAGGTTGTGAATTCAACTTCGATTCTGAGATAAGCTCAGATAGCAATCTCTAAAGACCCCTAAGAACCGACATGCCAAAGGAGACCTCCTAGTCCACTTGAGGCACAAACGGTTGAAGGGGGAAAAGAGGAAGTAATCTAAGGATTTAGATGTTGAAAAAAAAGTCAACTTAGCTTGTGAAAGTGAAAAACCCTAATCAGTATTCATAGAAGATGACCTAACTAGGGGAGACTAACCTCATTAGTTTCTTACATGGATTCTTTGATGTGTTTGCATGGTCCACAAAGGAGCTAAAGGGTATTTATTCAAGCATAGTAATGCATAACATTTTTATGGTCCTTGATGCGACACATGTTATACAAAGGCCTTATGCTATGAATATCAAAGCATTCTCATGTTATAAAAGAAGAGATTGAAAAAAATTTGGTCATAAGATTCATTTATGAGATCAAGCACATGAAGTGGATATCACCCATTGTCATTGTACTAAAAACAATGAAAAGATTTGAGTATTCATAAACTACAAAAAAGTCAATGCAGCTACTAAGAGGTAGCTATCCTTTGCCTTACACCAAGCACATGTTTGAGAGAGTGGTAGGGAAATTCATAGCTTCTTGGATGGGTTTTTAGGACATACCTAGGTGCAAGTCCACTTGGACGACAGGCACAAAACAACATTTGCTACCAAATGGGGGTGTTTTCTTACATAGATATGCCATTTGGGCTAACCAATGTCCATGTCACCTTTCAATGTCTCATGTGTGTAATCTTCAAAGACATGCTCAAGAAGTGGTTGGAGGTATTTTTTGATGACTTGTGTGTTCATACCAACTAGGAGGAACACTTGGAGAAACTCCACATAGTCTTTGAATGATGTAGACAGTATGGTCTCCTGTTGAACCCCTTGAAGTGCCAATTTTGGGTTAAACACAATTGTATATTAGGATACATTGTGTTGAGGAATGGAATTGCCATTGACTTCTTAAAATTTAAGGCAATTTTTTATCTTCCACCTTCGACCCAACTATAAGGGAGTTCAATGCTTCCTAGGTCATATAGGATATTATCAACGATTTGTGTTGAATTATGCATTAATTGTGCTAGGCCACTATACAAACTATTGATTGTGTTCAAGTGGATAGAGGAGTGCCAACAAGCCTATGAGTGGCTTAAGGAGACTCTAATGTCAGCACCTATTTTAAGAGTCCCACATTGGTCCATCATTTTCCATGTGCACATTGATGCTTCAAAATTTTCCATGGGAGTAGTGTTGTGCCAACTTGGTAAAATAATGTGGATTTTCTAATGAGTTTTGTAAGTAGGCAACTCATTGATGTAGAGATAAACTATTCTACAACAGAGCAAGAAGGGTTGGCAATGGTGTTTTTCATTAAAAAATTTAGGCATTATCGTTTGGCCACACCGTTTACCTTCTTTGTTGATCATAAAGCATTGCTTTATCTTGTGAATCAACCTTACATGACAAGGCGGATTGCTAGATGGTTATTGCTCCGATTGGAATTTGACTTTTCAGTGGTAGTGCAAAGAGAAAACCAACATTATATGGCTATCCATAAGCCCCACATACCCATTGGAGAACCTATTGAGGAAAGGCATTATGGACGATTTGCCCATACAAGTGGCAAGATTGATGGGCTTCAAGCAGGCTAGCAAACAGTGTTTCCAACTCGATCAATGGAATCCAAATGTAAGGAGAAAGGATTTATCGACGATCTACCTAATGCTCACAATTTTAGAATATCCAATGAAAATGAGCTTTACAAAGTAGACCTTATGCCTTACTGTGGGGAGAAGATACAGTGCAAACTCTCAAAAACACAATTCTCGATCACTTGATCGAGTAAGCTAAACTAAGGTGCCTCAGTTTGAAAGTTTAACCTTATCAATTGATTTCTAGTCAACTTTACTAATTAGGGCATGATGGCCTATTAAGGTGGTAAATCTATGAAAATGAGATGCACAATGTGCTATTGAAGCACATGGCAGAATGGTAGGAGGACACTTCAATGGAGATACCACTACATGTAAGGTTTTGTAGTCCCAATTGTGGTGGCCTACACAATTTTGTGATGTTGCCAAGTTTGTTTAGCATTGTGATGAGTGCCAACATACAAAAGTTCCTATACAAAAGGACAAAATGGAGTTGACACCAATAATAGCATGCCAACCATTCACAAAATGGGGCATCGAATTCATTGGACCTATTAGTCCTGTTACTTAGTACTCTCAAGAAAAATACATAATTGTAGCCACTAATTATCTTACAAAGTGGGATGAAGCATGAGCAATGAGGAAGAATGATGCAAGGACCACTGCTAAATTTCTTTGGGAGCAAGTTATTTATTAATTTGGCTACCCCATTGAATCAGTTAGTAATTAGGGCACACACTTCATCATTGAGGTGATTAAGCATCTATTGTTCACCTTTTTGGTTATCCATTGGAAATTGTTGCTATACTATCCCCATACCAATGGTCAAGCGGAGGCAACAACCAAAATCTTGGTCAATGTATTGATGAAAATTGTCTCTACTTCGCGAAGTGATTGGGACAATCAGCTGATGGTAGCCTTGTGGGCATATCACACTGCCTACAAAATGGCTATTGAACAAATGCCATTCAAGCTAACCTATGGAATAGAAGTGATTTTGCTAGTCAAATTCTTTATTCCAAGCTTACAAATAGCTATACAAGAGAGATGGGAAGGATAGAAGGCTCAGACTGACTATCTACTTGAATTGAAAAGGTTATTTGAAACTTGACTTATCACTACACATGCCCTTACTTGTGAAAAGGAATGAAGAAAGGCTTGGTTTGACAAACATATCAAACAATGCGACTTTGAAAAATGTGACCTAGTGTTACTGCATTCTATCAAGGGTTATATGAAGTTTCGAAGATTAGGACCATTCAGAGTTTATCAAATTATTAGAACTAGTAACGTGGAGCTCGAAACCCTAGATGGAGAGGACATAGTCTTCTTCAACAGAAGTCGCATTAAGAAATACTACCCACCAACACACCCACTACATGAGCCCCCTATACTATTTCGACCCATTAATAATACAGGCAATATCCATTCCAAAATCGACTTGAAAGATGAGAAAACCATTGTACTAGCCAATTTGAGCCTATCAATCACAATCTAGAAAGATCATGCCCTTGATGCATTGATTTTGACAAAGGGGTTGCTAATAACATACTCATGTATGATGATTGGGTAGACAACCCAAGTTAGCCCCCCCTAGAGTGGCCAAAAGTACTCCATATGGAAGGAAGACCATATTTCCTATTAGTGAAGTGTAGAGTCATGATTACCATTGAGATTGAAAGCCTCTATGCTATTTTTTATGTACTTTCAAATGCTAAGGGGATGGGACAAGAAACACTATTGGACAGAACCTTTAAGAGACAAACTCAATGAAATTTTGACTATGATATCAAATGTATCCATCTTGCTCTTGCAAATATTAGAATCATAATAGCTTTTAGCAAGGGCACCTAGGCTCACAAAGCCACTGATGCTTTCATCTACCACCAACTCTAGTGAGGGGGATAAAAAAATAGTAAATGAATCACAACAATCTTAAAAGAATAAATAGGAACCATTAAGCAAGCTAGCCACCTCCCAGAAAATCCCACACCGAGTATGGTTCCAAGAATAGGTATCTGACCCACGAAGCTCAAGCAATGAAATATAACCCAAATCTTGAATTGGCTATCGAAGAACCTGACGAAATAGTTGGTGCTATGGCAAGCCAACACATGTAAAGCTATGATGCATCCCCATGCCTTACTACGTGCACAAGGGTATAATGAAGGAATGTATCAAGTATGGCTTTCAAAAAAGCCCACAATAACTAATGCTACAACCATGAAACTCACATGGAAAGCCAGTTCATTTTCACACTACTAGTGACACTAATGTTATAATAACCATTGTGCTTCCCTCTAGCAACTAGAAATTTAGGCCAACACTTGTCAAAGCACCTTCTCAAACTCAAAGAGACTTGTCGTGACTCATTGTTTTCACTTCAACTCCAAGTACACCTCAAGACCAATCTTCAACTAATACAATGACCATATCCCCATCCGAGTATGCACCAAAGCTAAATGACAATCAAGAAAATCCTCTAGTGAGATCAAGTATAAGTATATCATCAGCAAGTCATGTTAAACATTAACCAATTATAGAATTTTTTCCTAAATACGTCAAATATTCGATATTAGAACTAGCTGCACACATGGTTGTTGTTGTTGATACGGGTGACAATATAGTCAACAACATGCACTGTCTTGACAATACATTCACCCTGCTTGCTCATAGCTAGGATCGCCTAGATCTAGGTTTGTTAGATGAAGACATTGCAATGGAAGTTATGGGCCTTTCTTGCTCTTGGGAGGATCATGAATTTATCTTCATCAAGCATGCCTCTATTACCGAAGAACTCATTTCCATGCAAGTTAGCAAGGAGCAAGCCATACATGGCTGCTTAAGAAGAACTTTCAAGCATAGTTGTGTAGAGGCCTCAAAAACAAAAATAGCAGACTTGGAGAAACTAGACAAATCAAAATAAGCATTTTTTGAAAAATGGTTTACTCTTCAAGCGCAGTGAAAGAGACTTGGTTGTCAAATAATGACAAACATTGAACAACATTGAGCCATCAAAAGCACTAAATACGATCCCACTTATACTACACCCACTTCCTTTTGAGTGTTGCCCATCACACAAGAAACTCACCTCAAGGACCATGTGCTACTACATCAATATTTGGATAGAGTGCTATGTGAGGAGGAATGACTTATTGCTAGCTGCTTGAACATAAGAGATTTCCTCATAGATATTCTCACCTATATCACCCATGTGGGTATTAGACCAAGTAACATGGACCACAATGCTATCTTGGAATACAATCCTAAATTTTATGATTGCCTCTACAACAGCAGAAGGGTCCTATAGCATGTCATTAGCTTACATTCTTGTATATGCCTACATTTTTCACTTTGTATAAAATTTATTTATGTTCTTTCATTTCTTTTTTATTTTTTCATTTTATTATTGGGGGTAAAGGCGCCTCCACCTAGCCGCCTGTGTATTACTACACTGACAGTATCCACCACTGCACACTCCAGGTATCGGGCGCCCATCACAGTCACTCATTCTTTATTCTTTTAGTGACACTTTGAATAAAGGAAGGCCTGGCCACACATCGTGGTTGTTGGAGTTCCCACTTTTGAGTCTCTCTCTCTCTCTTGCTCTTGCTCTCCATCCGCCATAGCTCTCACCGCCAAGCTTCTTCCTCCTGGGTTCCACTTCCCTTTCAACTGGTATCAGAGCAAAGGCATTGGAGTTTACTGGGCATTCTCTTCAGCTCAGATTTAAAGAGCTTCAACCCAAGCCTCAATGGCAACCATGGCACCTTCATTTGCAAGTACATTTTGATCTCCCACCTCCTCCCCAAGCTTCTGGACTTCCATTGGCACCTTATAGGGCTGCATCGGAGCCCCCTCAACATTGCCAAGTGCTCCAGAGCATTGCTGAAGATCCCCCAGCCCCCAGGAGCAACCAACGCAAAATGCGGCACATTTTTAGGGGGCTGGGCTGATCTATTTCTGGCATTTCCAACTTCTTCCCCGGCTTCCCGGCATTGTTGGCAACCTTTTTTATCATTGTTGGGCTCCTCAGTATCAGCTCTTGGCTCCCAATGATCGATTCGAGTGCTTCCACCCTTCAGCCCTTGCTGTATAAATAGTCCCAGGACTGTCAAAACAGGGCAGCACTTGACATTTATTGTTTGATGCTTCTTGGCATGCCCGTTTGATGCCTATTGATGCCCAGATGTTATGGGATGTTGTCTATGCTTTGGGACTGATTTGGAGCAGATTTGGGCACCGATTGAGCTTCATTTAACAATAAACATGCTGCTATAATACAGTGAACTGAAGCTCATTTACTAGGTGTATGCATTGGTTCTTGGATACGGGGTGCTTATTGGAGATTAGCATGATCATACCAATGTATTTGGAGATTGTCAAATTCTTCTTTTTGGTTTCGGAATGCTTTTGAGCTTAGATTAGGCTCTGCCTTGGTCGTCATTCACTGGAATTTGGCTTCAGTTGGTATGATTTGGACAGGTTTATGCCTATTGTCACTGCTTGACATTTAGGCTTCTTGCATTTATGCTTTGGTCAAATATGGATGCCACTTGGTTTGCCTGTGCTTGACAGTTACTTGGAGATTTGTCTTCAGATGTATTTGAGCATTTTGGACCTACTGGGCATTACATTTGGTTGTCTGTTACATGCTATTTGAATGGCCTTCAAGCTTATGCTTTACGGGTCTGAGATAGCATGGGATTTATGCTCCGGATGTACCCTACTGGGATTTGACATGTCTGATGCTATGTACTCCATGTATTAGAGTGTTTCTTGCTCTATATGTATCTGACTTTACTTCCGATGGGAGCCTCTTGGTATATTTGGATGTACACAGAGTCTTACTTACACTTGAGCTTGAGCTTGTGGGACGGTTAAATGCATTGTCTCTCTTGAGAGCTTTATGTCTGCTGTTAGTTTATAGTGGGCTGATTTGATACGCCTATTGGGGCAGGCACCTATCTCTATCACTGGTTTGTCAGTTTTGTATGCATCTTGGATGGTTATGCATTGAGCTTCTTGCTCTATCAGTTGTGCTTGTGCTTGGTTTCTCCTCTTACCCCGAGACCCATTATATGCATGACTTCTACACATATGAGATGTCTCTTACCTAACAGGTTATTGGTTTGATAGTATTGTTGAGATATCGAGCTCCACTCGTGATATGCCAGGGTGACCGTTGTGCATTTATGTCACTGACCTGTCAGTTGCAGATGCGGTTGTACACCGCCCATGAATAATAGCTAGATGACAGCTATCCTTATCTACTCTAGTTTGTGGCTCAGTTAGTATGCCACCTTAGTTAGTTGTATTTGGTTTGAGACCCATATATAGGGTTCTTCTATTTCTTTGTATGAGAGTTCTTTTGCCTTACACAACTAAGAAGAGGAAAACTGTTTTCAGCCTCCACCCTTGTGTGCATTCCCCCATTGTGCAAGCAAGAAAGCTTGAAGTGAGACTCCTTCCTTCTCTCCCACAATCTTGACATGGTATCAGAGCCTTGTTCGTGGTAAGGAGCTCAAGAAAGCAAGCCAAGCTCACGGTGTTCTGGTAAGAGGAGCAGTGTTGCTTTCATTTTCTGTTTTGGGAGCAGATCTCTGCAGGTAGCACAGCCGGAAAGTGCAGGAGTGCATTGTCTCAGGTTGAGACGCCCTTCGCAGTGAAGCAAGAGGGCAGTATATGCTGCAGGAAAGGGCTTTAGCCCTAGGCGACCTTGTTTTTTTCATTTGAGGCCATTTCGGGGCCTGTTTTGGAGGCGGAAGTTTTCTGCACGCACTCAGGAAAAGGCCCAGTTTTATGCTCTGCGACCACTGTTCTACAGGTCGGTGAAAAGTTACTGTAGAAATTGCATTGTATGCCTGTGCGCAGAGACATTGGGAGTTACAAAATCATCCTTGTTGCCTGTTGATGCAAAATCATCACTAGGAAGTGACTGTGTGGTCAAATACCACTTTCGTCAGTTTTGCAGATTTGCCCTTGTGAGGCTGAAGCTGTATTCTTTGCAGTGACAGAATTTTTTGCAGTGTTCTGTAATGGCGTCTGATTCTCTTTCACAGATTGTCACTGAAAAGCTTGACAAGAACAACTTCCAACCATGGAAGTTTAGAATGACAAATTTCCTTATGGGAAAAGGATATTGGGAATTTGTTGCAGGAAATGAAGAAGAACCAGTTCTTCCTGATGTTCCCAATCAACAGCAAATGCAGGCATTCAAAACATGGCATGAGAGAGCCAGGAAAGTTATGTATTGGCTGTCTATCAGTATTTTAGACTCTATGATTGTGCATATTCAGGATGCAAGTACGCCAAAGGAGGCATGGGATACTTTGTCAAAAATGTATAGCACAAATACGCAAGCCAAGAAAATGCAGCTCAAGCAAGAGTTGCATAATGTGCAAAGAGAAAGTATGAGCATCAACGACTACCACATGAAGGTGAAGAAGATTGCAGATGCACTTGCTTCCATTGGGTCGCCAGTGGAAGATGATGACTTAGTTTCCGTGACCTTGAATGGTCTAGGAAAGGATTATGCACAGTTCCGAACATCCATTTCCGTCCGTGAAAGATTTCCTGATTTTGAGGAGTTGATTGCTCTTCTAATTTCTGAGGAGCAGAGAAATGGTGGTGCATCTTCTTCAGGAGGAACTTCAAAAGAAGCTTTCTTCTACTCAAATGCTGGAAGAGGTAGAGGCAGAGGCAGAGGAGGCCGATCTGGAGGCCGTGGTAGAAATCAAAATATGCACAAACTCAAGAAAACCAGTCCTATGGAGGAGGACGTGGTAACTCTAGAGGCAGGGGGAGCCAAAGAGGTCGTGGTGGATGGCAAAGAGGCCAAAATGCAAACAGTAATGTTGAATGCTACTACTGTGGTAAAATGGATCATATGGCTAAAGACTGCTATAAAAAGCAGAATGACATCATGAATGGAAAACTGCAACAAGGGAATTATGCATCTTCTAGTAGATAGGGTGATGACAGAAATGAGCATTTGTTTATGGTGCAGCACATGAACAATTTTGTGACAAGTGCAGAAGAAAGCAACAATGTGTGGTATGTTGACTCAGGTGCATCAAACCACATGACAAGTCATGCAGAATGGATGGAGGATGCAAGGAAAATGGAAAAACCAGGATTTGTGGAGACTGGTAATGATACTGCACATCCTATTATGCAGATTGAAAAATTTCCTTTGTCTATGCAGGATGGGAAAAAGAAATACATGTCCGATGTATTTCATGTCCCCAATATCACCAAGAATCTGGTTTCTGTTGGTCAAATGGTTGAGCAGGGCTTGCAGGTCAGATTTAATCCTCATGGATGCTTTGTTGAGGATATGAAAAATAAAGGTCGCTTGATAGCAAAAGGAAAGAAGAAGGGCAGAATGTTTACGTTGGATGCAGACATGTCTGAATTGAGTGCAGCAATGTTTGCACATGGGACCGGTGTAGTTGCAGATATTGATATCTGGCATAAACGCATTGGTCATGTTAATGTACAGCGACTTAAATCAATGCAGGCCCAAAATATTGTTGCAGGATTGCCTAAATTCAAGGTTGCAGAAATGCTTAAGGTATGTAAAGCCTACCAATTTGGAAAACAGGCAAGGAAACCATTTCCTAGACATGTTCAAGAGAGTGAGAAGCCATTGGAATTAATCCACTCTGATGTGTGGACTACTAAAGCTGCATCTCTTGAAGGCTGTCATTATTTTGTCACTTTTATTGATGACTATAGCAGAAAAGTTTGGGTGTATTTTATGAAAAAGAAAAGCGAAGTTTTTGGGCATTTCAAAACTCTTAAAGCTATGGTTGAAAAAGAAACAGGCCTGCAAATAAAATGCCTAAGGTCAGATGGAGGGGGAGAGTACCTCTCAAATGAGTTTGCAAGGTTCCTGCGAGAGCATGGTATAAAGCAGCAATATTCAAGCAGTCATACCCCACAACAAAATGGAATTGCAGAAAGGAAAAACAGGCATATTGGAGAGGTATCTCGTGCCATGCTCAATGAAAAAGACCTGCCAGATTTTTACTGGGCTGAAGCAGTTGCTACAACAGTCTACATAATGAACAGGACTCCCACTGCAGCAATACATGGGATGACTCCAGAGGAGAGGTATACTGGTAGAAAACCAGATATTTCTCATTTGAAAATTTTTGGTTGCATTGTCTATGTACATGTGCCAGATGAGTTGAGATCCAAGTTGGATCCAAAAGCTGAGAAGTGCATCTTTATTGGTTACTCTCTGCAGCAGAAAGGGTATAGATGCTATAACCCTTCTACTCATAAGTTTACAGTGAGCAGAGATGTTGTTTTTGATGAGATGAGTAGCTGGTATAAACCAGTAGATGTGATTGATGATGTAGATGCACAAAATGGTAATGCTGCACAGAATTCACAGCAGCAGTCACAAAATATTAGTGGACCTGGAGCATCCTCTAGCAGTGGTTCACATTCTTCGCCATGGACAGGCAAATTAAGATCAGGAGAATCTTCTCAAAGCAATGCAGATAGTGGTATGCAAGTATCACGAAAAGAAAAAGAGAAGGTTGATCTACCCATGTTTGATGTGAATGCAGGTCACTCTTATGTGGATGGTGAATCCAGTGGCTCAAAACAGAGCATTGATGATGAGTTGGGTATTCCTTCTATTGTTACACCTGGAGTAAGGAAGACCAGGGATGTTTTGAGAGCACCTGGGAGTGAACCTATTTTGCGCAGGTCTACCAGAGCTAGGTATCCTGTGGATAGGTTGAAATATGATGGATTTACAGCCATTCACTATGCATATATGGTCAAAGTGATACAGGAACCAGAACCCACTTCTTTTGAGCAAGCCATGGAAAAAGAAAAATGGGAGAAAGCCATGGTTGAAGAAATGGATGCCTTGGAAGTAAATGCTACATGGGAGTTAGTACCTTTGCCTAGAGGTAAAAATGCAATTGGCTGTAAGTGGGTTTATAAGGTGAAGCACAATGCAGATGGTTCTGTGAATAGATACAAGGCAAGATTAGTAGTCAAGGGGTATGCACAAACATATGGCATTGACTATGAAGAAACATTCAATCCGGTTGCAAGGATGGAAACCGTAAGAGCAGTCATTGCTATGGCTGCATCAAAGGGATGGTCTTTACATCAGATGGATGTAAAGAATGCCTTCTTGCATGGTGATTTGCAAGAAGAGGTCTATATGGAGCAGCCACTAGGTTATGTGCATGCTGTTCATCCTGAGTTTGTTTGCAGGTTGAAGAAAGCCTTGTATGGCTTGAAGCAAGCACCTAGAGCATGGTCTAACAAGATAGGACAGTATCTTGTCACTATTGGCTTTCAGATTTCCAAGGCAGATTTCTCACTTTATGTGAGAAAAACAGAGAAAGGTATTATGCTACTTGTCATTTATGTTGATGATTTGATTATGACAGGTGACAGTGATGAAGATATCCTTCATGTGAAAATGCTATTGAAGCAGAAGTTTGAGATGAAGGATTTGGGAGAGCTGCGTTATTTCTTGGGCATTGAGGTGATTAGATCACCAAGTGGGATACAGCTCTTGCAGAGGCAGTATGGATTGGACATGCTGTCCAAATATGGGATGACAGGCTGTAAGCCTATTTCAGTTCCTTTGGAGCAGAATGTGAAGCTGAGCACAGATGCAGGTGAGCTTCTAGAAGACCCTACTATGTACAAACGCATAGTAGGAAGTTTGATTTATATGACTATTACCAGACCAGATTTGAGCTATGCTGTTGGATTGGTAAGTCAGTTTATGCAGGCTCCAAGGAAACTGCATTTGGATGCGGCTAGACGCATACTCAGGTATGTGAAGTCCACATTGCAGTATAGACTATTTTATGAGACTGGGGTTCAGATACAGCTGCATGGATACACTGATGCTGATTGGGCTGGTAGTATTTCTGATAGACGATCTACCAGTGGATATGTGTTCTCTTTTGGGAGTGCTGCAGTCACTTGGAGCAGCAAGAAACAGCCTACAGTTGCCTTGTCGAGCAAAGAGGCTGAGTACAAGGGTGCAGCAATGGCTGCATGTGAGGTAGCTTGGTTGCATAAGCTACTTTATGATATGCATCAGTCTACAGATGAGCCAGTTGTCATTTATTGTGACAACATGAGTAGTATACACTTGGAAAATAACCCTGTCTATCATGCTAGAACAAAGCACATTGAAGTGCATTATCACTATGTGCGAGAAAGGGTTTTACTAGGTCTTATTGATCTAGTTTATGTCAGCACAGAGGATCAGGTAGCTGACATATTCACGAAGGCATTGGGCGCAGAGAAGCTGCGCAAGTTCAGAGACCTTCTTGGTGTGCATGAATTGGGATTGAGCTCGAGGGGGAGTGTTGAGATATTGAGCTCCACTCGTGATATGCCAGGGTGACCGTTGTGCATTTATGTCACTGACGTGTCAGTTGCAGATGCGGTTGGTACACCGCCCATGAATAATAGCTAGATGATAGCTATCCTTATCTACTCTAGTTCGTGGCTCAATTAGTATGCCACCTTAGTTAGTTGTCTTTGGTTTGAGACCCATATATAGGGTTCTTCTATTTCTTTGTATGAGAGTTCTTTTGGCTTACACAACTAAGAAGAGGAAAACTGTTTTCAGCCTCCACCCTTGTGTGCATTCCCCCATTGTGCAAGCAAGAAAGCTTGAAGTGAGACTCCTTCCTTCTCTCCCACAATCTTGACAAGTATTTGGTACCTTCTTGCCCCTTGACACTCACTGTTGGATGTATCTTGCTACCTGGCAATTGCATTAACATATGTATCAATGATTGCTTCACTTTGGGATAGTTTTACATACTGCTGTCATTTATTCCAGCAAGCTAAAATCTGTAGATTTTGAGTACTTCTATGAGGGTAATGCTTATTGTTTGATGTTATATTGGTCATATATGGTGGACATGTGGTTCTTGTGGTGATATCCACTCTTTCAACCATTTTTAGCAGTGATTTTAGTGCATTTTTTGCTAATTACACCAACCTGCAATTTTGCTTTTTTGCATTGATTTGGGACAGTATGGTTGGTCATCTAAAAGACATAGCTCTCTTTAACATTGCCAAGTTGGATGGTACCAACTATGGGTATTGAAAGTCCCAGATATAGCAGGTTTTGGTGCAAAAGTTGTAGATTAAATACTTGTGTTTCAAGGGTGTTAAATCCGAGGATATGGATGATGATATTTGAATGGAAGTTGATGAGCTATGCAAGTCTACCATTATATTGTCACTCTCAGAAGAGGTCCATCATAATGTTGTTGAAGATGAGAATCAGAGTGTATGGGATTTATGGGAGAAGATTCAGGAACTTTATGCGCAGCAGAGTCCTGCGTCACAGATGTATTGGCTGAAGCAATTAATAGACCTTTGCATGAAGGAGGGGACATCCCTATCATCTCATTTCAGTCAGTTTCATGCTATCATGAAGAATCTGTTGTCATAGGGTATTGAGTTCAAAGACAACTTGCACCTGTTGTTTCTGCTTGGGCACCTTGCCTGAATCATGGGATGTCTTCCATACTGTCATATTCACGAACAAGCTTGATGGGCTGAAAATCAAAGATATTGAGAGTGCTTTATTGACTAAGGAAATCAACAGGAGAAACAATGATGCTTCCCGCTCTTCACATGCATTGACCGTTAGAGGTGGCAGACATGGCAGGCATGATAATGATCATAAGGGCAGGGACTCTCAAAAGTCAAGGTCTAAGTCATGTGGTTGTAGTAAGTCTCGTGGTGGATAGAAGTCTGATCTTACCTGTCATTATTGTGGAAAAGCTGGACATATTAGGCCGCAGTGCCATAAGATGTGCGATGATAAGCGCAAGGAAAAGGGAAAATAGAAAGTGCAGGAAAAATCTTCTGAGTGCAGCATTGTACCTACAAAGTCCAGTGTGAAGATAGAAGAGGTTAATGTCATGCAGGCCACTAATTCAAATGAAGATTACATACTTGCAGCTTCTTCATGTGATGCTTTACAAGCTTCTGAGATAGATTCTATGTATGCGCAGTGTTGGCTCTTAGATTCGGGTGTGTCATTTCATGTGACACCCTGTAGAGATTAGTTTCATACCTATCGTACCATCTCTGGTTCTATGCATCTTGATGATGATAGGTCTCTTGACATTGTGGGCATTGGAGATGTTAAGCTGCAGTTTCCTTCTGGCAGTTCTTTTGTTTTGCACGATGTATGCCATGTACCTGCATTGACTTGCAGCCTTATGTCAGCTGGACAACTTGATGATGCAGGGTATTTTGAGTTTTTTGGAGACTCTGCATGGAAGATTACTCGTGGTAGGCTTGTGCTTGCAAGAGGTGCCAAGTCTAGCAGCCTCTATCTCTTACTTGTATCTGGAGCTACCTTGAATCAGGTTTTGTCTGTGGGTTCTATCCCCCATGTATCCCTCTGGCATGCTCGTTTGGGGAATATATCCCTCAAAGGAATGAAAATGCTATGTGCTTTGCAGTATCTTCCGCCTTTTGACTCTTCGCATTTTGATTCTTGTGATCATTGTTTGTATGGTAGGCAAACTAGAAATATGCATAAAAAGTCCGGTAAGAAACGCATGGGTGAGTCATTGGCTCTTGTGCACTCAGATGTATGTGGGCCCATGCCCTGTCAGTCACTCAGTGGGGCAAAGTACTTTGTTACTTTCATAGATGATTACTCACGTAAGGTTTGGGCTTATCCCATAAAGAGAAAATTCGATGTCTTAGACACATTTCAGCATTGGCTTGCATTGGCAGAGAACCAATTTGGGAAAAGGCTAAAATGCCCAAGGTTAGATAATGGGGGTGAGTACGTATCACATGCTTTTGAGTAGTTTTGTGATGAGCGGGGTATTAAACATTAGTTGACCGCCCCTTACACCCCACCCTAGAATGGTATGGTTGAACGCATGAATAGGACCATTCAGAAAAGGGTCCATAGCATGCTTAGCCACGTTGGCTTACAGAAACACTTTTGGGTTGAGGCAATTACTACTGTAGTGCATCTCATTAACAGGTCGCCTAGCAATGGCATTGACTTTCAGGTTACAAAGGAGGTCTGGGCAGGCAAGCCCCCCCTCTTATGATCATTTGCGTGTCTTTGGATGTGAGGCATTCTGTCATGTGCCCAAGGACAAATGCAATAAGCTTGATCCTAAAAGTGTTTAATGCATTTTCATTGGCTATGGAGATGTAGGAGAGATGGGTTACCGTCTATGAAATCCGCAGGCGTGGAAAGTGATCCACAGCCATGATGTCATCGTTCATGAGGACAAAATTCATATGCAACCTCAGAAAGTGGTTGAGGTACGCAGAGTTATCTTTCAAGAGGAGCCACCTGCTCTCGTACAGCACGCTCCATGGTGTCAAAGAGTTTTCTGTTCATGATATAAATCATAGAATTCTTATGTTTACAGAAGAAATTCATTAGGATTCACATGAGAAACTTTCATACATAATTCAGCCATTGTTACCCAACATCTGACTTAGATATCACTTAATTTCATAAGTTTTTTGTTAATTGTCATACAATTTTCAGTTGTACCATGCATATTGACAAAAATTAAGTCTATGGGAACCCACAACTTGATCAACTGGAGGTAATTGACAGTTTGCAGGCTAAATCACATTGGTTCAAGAGGAAAATTTGGCTGGAAATCAAGAGAAGTGCCAAAACTCCACTAGGTTTGTATGGGACCTGGAATAATGGTCTTATATGACTTATAAGTAACCTAAATGGTCAAATTGAAGAGTGGGAGCTGAAGAGAATGCAGCCCGCATTTTTTCATGCAAAAAAGGGGCCTGCATACCTGTGGCAGATGGAGGGTGAGCTGAAGGCTATGGTGCATGCTCCCAAAGCATGCAAACTCAAGACAAAATGAAGCAAAAGAAGGAGATACAAACAAAGAAAGGTGAGAGCTCTTCTTGCCCGTCCATGAGTGGTATGACAGTCCATAAAAGGGGGAAACCTAAGAAAAAGTATTCAGCCTGCTCTTATGTACGTCTTCTTTCATTCTTTTACTATATTCATGGTCCAATGAAGCCCGTCTTGTATCCAAGTACTTGAGTGACTTTGGGGGCAAGCAAAGGGGAGGATTTTGAAGGTGTATGGTCTGTTTTGGACTGAAAATACCAGTCATAAAAAGGGCAGCCCACTATTCTTGTCCATTTTGATGAGAAAACAAGTTATCTTTGTGGTTGTAAGAGAAGGAATTGACCTCTTAACATCAGGGCTTCATATGTGAATGATAGAGAAGCTTATTCTTGGGATTATGTGCACTTTTGGAGCTTGATTATGGGCTGGAAGTTTTAAAACAGGGCTGAAGTAAATTTTATGCTTTGTCAATCCATTTCATGAGTTTTTTATCTATGTCTTGGATGTAATAGAGTCTACCATCAAAATACTTGTATCTTGGAGTTGTTATCCATTAATGTTCATGAAATAGAAACCGTTTGAGCTTGCATTTGGAGTATGCATTTGGATTAAATCTGAGATAATCCCTAAATGTATTGGCTTATTATCCACATATGCATTTGATGTAATCAAGACAAAGTCTTTTATTCCATTCATGTATGCTAAATAAAAGAAAAAGCTTGAGGTCTTCTTCTCCAACTGAGTCATCTCAAAAACCCAAATCTTATCAAACCCCAATCTTTTATCCTGCTCCTAACCTTGAATCCCACACTCCTCTTCTGCTCTAAACCCCAGTGGAAGACCTTGAACCCCCAACACGATGATAACGGCTAGCTAGATAGCGTGCAGCATCACCTGATGCTCATGGCCCAGATGTTAGACATGCTGATGTTAGATAGGATGTTGGTCAGGCAACAGAGCCTGGGTTGAGGCGTTCTACTAGAGATAGATGACCTCCTGTCGTTTTGTGCCCTCTATGGATTATGTACTGGTTACAAATGCAGAAGACCCTCTCACTTATGATGAAGCTATGCACAGGGGCGGTTGTCACTCTTGGGAGAGGGCTATGCAGTCTGAGATTGACTCATTGCATAAGAATCAGACTTGGGATTTGGTTTCCTTGCCTCAGGGTAAGAAGGCTCTGCCATGCAAGTGGGTGTACAAGCTAAAAAGTACCCTTGGACACCCCAAGCCGGCATATAAGGCTCGATTGGTTGCTAAGGGTTTTAAGAAGGAGCTTGGTATTGACTTTGATGAAGTCTTTTTTCCTGTGGTCAAGATGACCACATGAAACCTTACGCTTAGTCTTGGCCTTAGTCGCATAACTTGACCTGGATTTGTACCAAATGGATGTCAAGACAATCTTTTTACATGGGGACTTGCATGATGAGATTTACATGGAGTAGCCTCAGGGCTTTGTAGACCCTGGTAGGGAACAACTAGTGTGCAAGCTAAAGAAGAGTCTATATGGCTTGAAGCAGGCACCTAGGGAATGGAACCATAAGTTTGATGCATTCATACAATCACAGGGCTATAGTTGCAGTGCTATGGATCCATGCTTGTACACAAAGAAAGTCCATGACGGTTCTTTACTAATTTTGGTACTCTATGTGGATGACATGCTTTTAGGAGGGACAACTCATGAGGAGCTAGATGCTCTTAAGGCTCATCTCAAGAAGAGCTTTGAGATGAAAGATCCGGGACATGCCTCTCATATACTTGGTATGCGCATTATGTGCGATAGATCTCAGGGACTACTCTATCTGTCACAAAGGGAGTACATCCATAAAGTCCTTGAGTGCTTCTGTATGCAAGATGTTAAGCCTATTGGCTGTCCATTACCTTCTCATGTGAAGGTTTCACAGACCGATTGTCCACAAACAAATGAGCGGAGAACCGAGATGGCCAAGATTCCCTATGCATCAACCGTGGGCATTCTTATGTATGCCATGATAGCCATCCATCCAAATATTACTTTTGTAGTTGGGATTGTGGCATATTATATGGCTACACCTAGAAAGAAACATTGGGATGATGTGAAGGGTATCATGAGGTACCTGAAGGGCACAGTAAATATGTGTATTTGCTATGGCAGCCAGGGTACAGGAGTTGTGGGGTACACTAACTCTGATTATGTAGGACATGTAGATAGTAGGAAGTCCACTTCTGGCTATGTGTTCACTTATGTTGGAGGGGCTATCTCTTAGATGTCTAGGGCGCAGAAGTGTATGGCTCTTTCTACTATACAGAGGCCAAGTATATTGCAGCCACTGAGTCTTGCAAGGAGGCTATCTGATTAGGCTGTTTGATTGCAGACCTTGGTATGACATATGCTATGCCTACATTGCATTCGAGTTCTATGAGTGTCATTTAGTTGGCCAAGAATCCCCATCTTCTATGCAAAGACGAAACATATTGAGGTGAGGTATCACTTCATTCGCGAGGTCGTTGAGGACAAGTCTGTTGACCTTGTCAAGATTCCAACTGAGCAGAATCCTACAGACTTGCTCACGAAGAGCCTCACTACAAAGCGCTTTGCCTTCCTCAAGAGATTGATGGGCGTTGGATGAGATGGCATCTTTTTCCTTATCCTATTATACATGTGTACATGTTGTACTGTCTTTTCTTTTTTCTCTCTCAGTGGGGTAGATTCACCTTTAAGTGGGAGGTTGTTGGGGGTAAAGGCGCCTTCGCCTAGCCGCCCGTGTATTACTACACTTTACTACACTGGCAGTACCCGCCACTGCTGATGCCAGGAGACATATTCCACGGTGGATTCCGTGCCACGATGGATTCCGTGAGGTTTTACGGTGGATTCCATAAACTTTTATTACCGGGACTCATACACAAAGTGGATTCTTTGTGCGAGAAGTCGATGGGGACACCTATCCTTTTCGGGCGTTTTGTTAATTTTATGTGTACATGGGTGATTCCATAGCGGGTGATTCCACAAAATACATATTTAATTAATAAATTTTTATGAGTTTAGAGTGCGCATTTGTAATAAATTAAGGTTAGGATTGATTTCTAACCAATTTATTTATTTATGTAGCTGAAGACTGCTAGGTATTCACTTTTGTCGGTTTAATTGTATTATTTTACTAAAGATTGTGAATGCTTCAGTTGATGTGTAGAGATAGCAGCAGTGGCGGTGGAAAGCATTGGAGGATAGAGTGTATTCAAGTTATTGTCAATATTTTGATGGGTGCATACCTTAGGCATGGCGCCTATATTTTGTCGCGCCTATTTATCAAGGCATTTGATATTTATTTATTATTTTTTATACGCATGGGTGCACAATTTAGATATTTGTATTTGGATATTGTATTTGGGTATGCCTAACTTCTTGGGCACCCGCCCATTAGCTTTATTTCTATTGGCACAAAAACAAACTCAAAAGCTAAAGCGTGCTATTTTGTAATTTGGGCTATTATTTGAGCTTGAAGATGATTAATACATAAAATACATGCTTTGTGGAGCGCTCACGCAAGGCATGGGGGGAGATTGCACCCAATTGGTCTCTTGTTCATGTTGTGCAAGCTTTCTACATTGATTTGTGTGCAAAAAGTAGAGTTCTTTTGTTCTTGGGGACCTTCTGACGCTCACTACGCGCACTTACGGCATCCGATCTGTGCACCAGTGGTATCAGAGCAAAGCTGAGATCGGGAGCTTCCAATCGCTTACTATCTTGCGCGAAGGCGAAGCTCCTGGAACGATCGAGCTCTACAGTCAGTTTCATCGCAAACGGTCGATACGGGTGTATTCCTGGCTGTCAAGAACCTCTATCTACATCCTCTGATTGCGAAGGACTGGCCTAAGGAGACGGAGGACCACTTGTACATCTCCTTCTTCAAGACGTTTTTTAAACAGAGAATAGTAAGCTTCCATAGCCTATATCTTTCAAAATCTTTAAGTCAAAGCTTAAGTGATAAGCTTTATAAGAAGCTTAAAAAGCTTCAATCACGAAATTCGACGATGGGCGGCAAGAATATAATTTGGACAGCGGCGAATCTGTTCACGACGTCCTCCTGTCCACGAAATCCACGCTTAGTTACTTAAGCTCTTTAGTCCTCTAAGTCACCAAGTTAATTTACTTCTGCAAGTCACAAAGGTTAATCAAGTCACCACAGACTTATCCAACTATTCCCATAAAGATTGTTCCTACGCAGAAGCGCAGAGTTTGTTTATTGCTCTCTGGAAGACCCTGTTCCTATTTTCAGACTTGCTGAACCAGTTTCAGCAAACACAGAAGTTCATACGCAGTTCATACGCAGTTTCTACGAAGACAACGAATCCCGCAACTGCAAAAGATAAGGACTACAAAAGCCAAACAAAATTCATAAGCCTTGTATACCCGACTTTGAGCTATGCTCATCCCGCTAATCAGATTTTGAGAGTGTGAGGTCTTTTGGATTTTACAGGATGACGAAACAAAATATGGACAATCTTATGGCTGAAGGTGATTTACCCGAACCTACAATGGAACAAAAATTGGATTTGATTATGATGTAGCGTGATGAAGAATGAAGAGCCCGACAAGCTTTGCAAGTTTAATTGGCCAATGAATGAAGATTTTTATTGGCCACATATGGACACTGATGTATCTAACTTTGTATCTGAATGTTTAGTTTGTCAACAAGTTAAGAGACACCATGGTAAACAGTATGGTTTACTGATGCCCTTATCTATTCCATCATGACCATGGAAACAAATTTCTATGGACTTTATTACTAGTTTACCTAACACTAAAGCTAACCATGATATGATTTGGACTGTTGTAGACAGGTTTAGCAAACAAGCATATTTCATTCCATGCAAGAAAACTTTAACTGCATCTCAAGTAGCTCAATTATTTTTGAAAACTGTGTTTACCAATCATGGTTTACCAAAAGTTATTATTTCTGATCGTGATTCTAGATTTTGCAATAATTTTTGGATTACTTTGTTTGCTAACTTAGGAACAAAGATTGATTTTTCATCTGCATTTCATCCTGAAACAAACGGACAAACAAAAACTACTAATAGTACTATTTTAGATCTTTTACGTGCTTACACTATTTCAAAACCATACACATGGGATAAACATCTACACTTACTTCAGTTTGCATATAACAATACACCATACAGCTACAAAGAAAGCACCATTTGAAGTTATTTCTGGTTATAGATTGTCTACACCTGCTGCATCATTATCAAACAAAATTCAAACTGCTGATGATATTGGTAACATGCACGCTACTATTTTTGATGAAGTTAAAGATATGATTGCCAAAGCCCAGCAATCATATACAAAACAAGCCAATAAGAAAAGACAGGCCATGAATTTCAAAGTCGATGATTATGTTTGGTTACGTATAGAAAAATGTAGATTACAAAGTGTAGATAAACACCCAGTTGTGAAATTAGCACCTAGATTCTATGGACCATTCAAGATCATACACAAAATCAATGACAATGCATTTAAACTAGAACTACCACAACATTGGAAAATCCACAACACCTTTCATATTTGTTTATTATGACCCTTTAGAGGCCAATTACATGTACACCCTGTTTATGAAAACCCACCTTTACTTGATGAAGAGACTGAAATCCTTGAGCCTGAAGCTATTATAGATACTGACTTTATGACCACTAGAACTAGCCATAGATATTCTAGATATTTGGTCAAGTTTAAAAGCCATCCTGTTGAAGAGGCCCAATGGATGCACGCTAGAGACTTAAATGATTTCACCACTCTGTTAGCTCCACATTGAGCTAATAGCAATTGAGGACAATTGTTATCCTACCCTGGGGGTATGATGCTAGGAGGCATATTCCACAGTGGATTCCGTGCCACGATGGATTCCGTGAGGTTTTACGGTGGATTCCGTAAACTTTTATTATCGGGACTCATACACAAAGTGGATTCTTTGTGCGAGAAGTCGATGGGGACGCCTATCCTTTTCAAACGTCTTGTTAATTTTATGTGTACATGGGTGATTCTGTAGCGGGTGATTCTGCAAAATACATATTTAATTAATAAACGTTTATGAGTTTAGAGTACGCACTCGTGATAAATTAAGGTTAGGATTGATTTCTAACCAATTAATTTATTTATGTAGCTGAAGATTGCTAGGTATTCACTTTTATCGGTTTAATTGTATTATTTTACTAACGATTGTGAATGCTTCAGTTGATGTGTAGAGATAGCAGCAGTGGCGGTGGAAAGCATTGGAGGATAGAGTGTATTCAAGTTATTGTCAATATTTTGATGGGCGCATACCTTAGGCATGGCGCCTATATTTTGTCACGCCTATTTATCAAGGCATTTGATATTTATTTATTATTTTTTATACGCATGGGTGCACAATTTAGATATTTGTATTTGGACATTGTATTTGGGTACGCCTGACTTCTTGGGCACCCGCCCATTAGCTTTATTTCTATTGGCACAAAAACAAACTCAAAAGCTAAAGCGTGCTATTTTGTAATTTGGGCTATTATTTGAGCTTGAAGATGATTAATACATAAAATACATGCTTTGTGGAGCGCTCACGCAAGGCATGGGGGGAGATTGCACCCAATTGGTCTCTTGTTCATGTTGTGCAAGCTTTCTACATTGATTTGTGTGCAAAAAGTAGAGTTCTTTTGTTCTTGGGGACCTTCTGACGCTCACTACGCGCGCTTACGGCATCCGATCTGTGCACCAACTGCACACTGTAGGTGGCGGGCGCCCGTCACAGTCACTTATTCTTTATTCTTTTAATGATAGTTTGAATAAAGGAAGGCCCGGCCACACATTGTGGTTGTTGGAGTTCCCACTTTTGAGTCTCTCTCTCTCTTGCTCTTGCTCTGCACCTGCCATAGCTCTCACCGCCAAGCTTCTTCCTCGTGGGTTCCACTTCCCTTTCATTTATAATAAACATAGTTGAGCCATGTGTCATTTCCTCCTCTACCACTCCACCTGCATGCTAGGAAGCATTACTAAACTTTCAGTGAGGGGAGGGAGTCAATCATTTGTTGAAAGTTAGTAAAAGCATTGAGAAAGTAGGAAGTTTAGTGAGTGGGGGACACTATGGGGTTGAAGACAAGGGGAAAGAGCTAATCCAACTAGGATCATTACAACCACTCCCATCACCAAGTCAACAAGCATAAAAAGTCACACCACCCTTGAATTTACCGCCCCTAAACCTAGCACCCCTACTCTCAACCCCTGTAGGAGAAGGGAGCAACTAAATTGCCTTAGCAACATGGTGGATGGATTCAATATATTCCCTAGTCTCCAAAAGTAGATTAGAAGAACCAACAATTAGTGGATCAAAGAGACTAGCCACATAAGAAGTAGAATGAAAGAGGAGGGGTGAGAAGATCCCAAGGGTAGAAGAAACATCATTGCACATGCCATCATCACACAAGAGTCTCGATAGGACTTTAATGATTTACTAAAGATAATGGAAGAGAAAGGGGTCATAAGGAAGCAGAGAGGAAACAAACTATGATAGCACTAGAAAAAGAAAAAGAGGTCTATGTCACCCTACAATGGCAGTACACAAGGGATGTCTACATCCTAAGGATGGAGATAGCTTCACTAGCAAAGAGAGGAGTAGACAATAACAAGTGCAAAGAAGTACTGCAGTAGTACACACAAGAGAAGGAGAGGAGGGAAAAACGGGAAGCGTGGAAAAGGAGGCCATGGCCACCATGGCTCAACTAGAAAAGAAGGTGAAGCAACAAGAAAACCAAATTAGCTAGTTGCAACAAGACAAAGAAGAAAGTATACATATGAAGGACATGATGCTCTAGTTGGAAGGGCAATAGGAGGAAGCTAGTATGAACAATGAAGACCTTGATTGGAGAATAGAAGAACTCAACAAGGAGAAAGAAGAACTTGAACAAAATATAAGGAAACAAATTGCCACTTTGGAAGCCTTGACAAAGTAGTAGAATAGAGGGTTAGAACAAGCCAAGAAGAAGATGGAGCAACTAGAAGCAAGAAGTGAAGAACCCATGTAGGAGCTAGCTCATAGATTGGCAAAGGCAAAACACAAGGAAGTATCCTTGGGGATAGGGCAGAAGTGGTAGAGAGAATAATGAAGATTCAATAGAGGAGTTTCATGAAGACACTGATTGAAGTTAGAGAACCCATAGAAGAAGACTCAGTAGAAGACCTCGAAAGGAAACTGTAGATGGCCAAAGAGGCACTTCAAAACACTATGGGATTTTTGCCAAAGTTTCCTAAGTACAAGTCCACAAGAGATGAGGTAGTGTGTCAACTCAAGGTAGATGGCTTCTCATATGAGCAAGTAACTAGATTGGGCTTCTTGGAGATAGAACAACCACCATTGTCACCCTTGCCACAAGATGTGGAGGAGTACAACATGCCATATATCAAACACACCACTCCTCATGACTGGCCTACTACACAAAATTTGTTAGATAGATCTATTTCATTAGGAACACTGATAGATCCAAAGCAAAAGAGACTTGCAAGGATAAGTGAACTCAGAGAATGGCATAGGACAACACCCCAAGAGGTGCTGGACACCCCCTTTGAGAAGATGAGAGAGGAATCCTCAATTTGTGGGGAGGATGAGATTTCCACCTTGAGAAGAGCTGAGAAAGGGGACAGATCCATGCAATGTAAATTTGACATGACAAGCAAGAACCTCAAATGGACCCTCCGTGTCAATGTCATGGAACATGTGATCTAAATTGCGGAAGCCTTAGGACAATGTTGGATTGGCCAGGGATTGTAAGACCCAAGGTCATGGTGCATTGAGGATCATTACTGGAGTGACAAGGTTGGAGAAGTACCTAGAAGGGTCTTGGGATTGAGACACAACCATCATGGAAAAGATCCATTCTAGAAACTAGCAACATGGTATGGATGGCTTTCTATAGTGCTACATCAATTGAAAGAGGAAACTCCTATTTTCTACCTTACCCTAGGAGACATGGAGTGGATTATGACCCTAATATCCATGGGAAATATCACTATCCACTTATCTACAATGGAAGAACCAAAAGTCCAGATGACTATCTTAAGTTCCAAGAAAGAGACTAATTGGCGTCAAACTTTTGAAAATTTGTGGATACATTCAAGAGTTTCCAAGACCTAGACTTCATTGCCACATGCAACTATCTTAAGATCCTATTAGTCTTACTACACTAGAAGAAAGCACCAATGGAAAAAGGGCTCCAACCTTTGTTCTTTGACATCAATGTAGGTATTGAAAAATATGCTATGGCCCATATCATTCTACATGCCACCATGCTGCTAGCTGACTATTTGAACTGATGAACACCACACAGTTCACCAATTTTAGTCATCCCTTCCTACCCACAACTCCCTTAGTGGTTTGACTATCTATAAAGCCTTACATCATGAGCAAACCCTATCTTGAGCACTCATTGAAGCCATTCCTCCCTCCACCTCACAAAAAGAGAGAAGGAAGGCAATAGTGTGCATCTTTATATCTTTGGGGAAAAAAATAGGAAAATGAAGAAAATGAATAAAAAATTATATATATGTGTATAAATATCCCTCGCACTTACACAACACCTAGGTTTTCGTAAGCTTAAGAGTGCTAGTGACTATTGTCGGTTGGTTCCATCCTCAACCCCATATCCCATTTTTCCCCACAACATGTCCCACCTCTCGTGCTGATTCTGCACAGCCTCCATGCACTTGTAGAGGTGCCATGGGACTAGCACCACAATAGTGAGGGGGATAATGTTAACCAATTTGATATAAAATAATAAAATGGGGTAATAGTGGAGCACATGAGAGGAAACAACCAAGGGCAACAAGAAAAAGTAGCTGGAAAAAGAGAAAAGTAGGTGAAAGATTAAAAAAGAGTCAAAGAGAGCATGGGAAATGGGAAAAGATGATGGATCAACATTAAATGTGCCGAGATTTAATGCCACATTGCCTATAAGAAGAAGTTGTAAAATTAAGCTTTCTCAAAGTTGAGTTGCTCCCATACAACTTGTAAAATCAAAAGTGTAATTAATGGCATGCAAGTGTGTGAGTCGGCCTCTTGTGGAAAATAGATAGGTTGAAGGGTTGCAAGACCCCAAGGGCGGGTCTTAAGTGATTGGATGGTGCACACCAATAAAAAATAGGGACTTTCCCAAGCTTCAAAAAATTAAAACTTCATATATAAGGTGAGAAATCTTATTTGCAACTCATTCCATGACTAATGCAACAAAGGCTTATTTGCTTCTTTATCACCACTCTATTTCTTCACCCTTGAGTATTCTATGCACGCAAGCTTTCTGAGGTAGCAAGAGAGAAGTCTTGTGAGGACTTGTATGTCAGTTCTTGCTTTGTGTTTGCTCCTCTACCCTTTCCCCTCACCTTCTTAGGATTCTTTCCCAGATTGAGAGGTAGAGATATTGAGTTGTTGCATTAGGTATAGAGAGCTTGAGTGACCTTGAGATAGAGAGAAAGAGAGAGAGGGAGAGAGAGTGAGAGAGATCAAAGGCAGAACCATCTTAGCTTGGATGAATGAGCAAGAGGATTTTCTTCACATGTGTGAGGGATGATAGAGCGAGAAGTGCAAAGCTCAAGTGTGGGCATTGGTGGAGCTGTAATCAGAGCTTTGAAGCTCACAATACTCATTTAGACTACACCGCGGTGAGTCTCCTATTTCAACTATTCTCTTTTGGTATTCTTTTTGCTTGGTAGGCCGTGGATAGCTATCTGTAGCTAGCCGAGTGAGTGAGATTTGATTAAGGGAGGATTCGTAGGATGAGAGACCATGAGTAAACTCAGTTAGAGAGGGCACATGTATGAAAGGGATGACCAAGTGAGAAATGCAAAGCTTGAGTGCAAACGTTGGTGGGGTCATCGAAGCTTCGGAGTTCACAACACTCATCTAGACTACAACACATGGTGAGCCTCTTATTTCTACTATTCTCTTTTGGTATTCTTCTTGCTTAGCAGGCGCTATGGATAGCTATCCATAGCTAGTTGAGCGAGTGAGATTTGATGGAAGTAGAGTTCACGGGGTGAGAGACAATGAGCAAACTCGGTTTGAGAAGGTACATGAGTGATATGTGTTTCCAATCTAGATCTAACAAGTAGGGACTTGAACCTACACTTGCTCTTCTCTCCATAGCCATAAAAGCCAATTCATATGAGAAAGGAGGAGGTTGAGATAGAAGCATACGTTGTGTGTATGCATATATGATGAATGCTAGAGTGTTTACAATATCAAAGGGCCTACACTCATAGTATATGGTATATCTATGGTGATCTAATGCTTGTAGCATTCCCACAATATCTAAACATTCCAAAAGTAGTAAAAATAATGCATAAGTGATTGTTATTTCAATGTACTTTGTGAAAGTGTCAATATGAAGTGTTTCTATGGGCTGAAATTGGTTATTTGTAATGATGTTCATCTTTGTTACGAATTGGTTGCTTGTTTATATTCATGGAATAAAGGAAAGATGAGACCATGTGCATGTGAGGTGTTTTAGGTTTTTGGTAGATTCATAGGTTTCTAAGTGGGTCATAGCAAGGAAGAATGGATATTTATTATGATGTTTATGCAAACAAAAGATGACACCCAATGAGAACCAACACTAATGTGCTAGAACATGTGTAATAAGAGGCCACAATGATCAATCAAGGGTACCTATATTTTCATGTTTGTGGTGTGTATACACCAATTTGTTTGGTGGCTCTTTCTTGGAGTTCAAGACAAGGAAATTAAGGAAGGACTACAAAATATAGTGTCTAAGCATTAAATGAGAGACTCTAGTATGCTTGCCAATTAGTCATGAATGATATGCCATGGGGGATTAGATGGTGAGACTCAAGGTTGAGCTTTAGTGTAAAAGAGCCACTTCCATATCTACTTTAGGTCCCTAATAGTATTACCAAAAGAGTGTAAGGTGTGCCCCCATATGGATTGACTTTGGTAGTGGTAGGGATCAATTGAGGTCACTTGATGATGATCAAATTATTGTAGGTTATGCTATTATTATTGGTTTCTCATCAATAAGAGCATCAATTATAGACTCTTTCTTAGCCATGATTTTGACTCTAAGGTAGGTAGGTCTATACTCTCCTTATCTTTGGGGTCAAGCTATTTGATTTCCATTGCTTATATAGTAATAATTGATAGCAACATTGGTTGCTCATACAACAAGTGGGCTAGCAAAAATTACATTTTGATGTAGCTACCATTCATGCCTTAGCACATTTTGTTAAGCAATCAATCTTCACAACACTAATATATTTAGCATGTGAATATTGGGCTATAGGGATTATAGGTCTGGAAAATCCAATCCCCCATTTCTCAAAAGGTTGGCAAGCTATGGCTAAGGTATGAGTTCCATGTTATCTTTGCATATAAATACTTTCATACATTGCTATTCATCACAATGTTTTGCAAACTTCCATAGCTGAAACTACAAAATTTTCATTGTTGCGATTGAGCCTTTGTCAAAGTGTCCTCCCGCGACTCTCACATTGTCTTTCTTCTTTTTTTCTTGCTATCTTTTTGTTAACATTTATCCTCCCTCCTAGATGATGCCAATCCCATAGCATTTTTTCCAACTAGATGCTACTCCTATTGGTGAGAGGCTTTGGGGAATTTGACGAGGGAAATGGCAAGGTCACATGGAATGATGTGGCAAAAGAGAGGTGTGGTAAAAGGAAGTAAGAGTACTGGGTTTAGCTTGAAGACAAGGAAAAGGCGATGGCCAATGATGAAGGGGTCATGATGGGTATGGTCCATTGATATTTGTGGTTTGTGAGGAGCTCAGTGGTATCTATTTGATACTTATGCTCTTCCTAAGGGGTGACTATGTGCTCACATGTGCAACTGGGAGATGGGACGAATTCCAAGTAAAACTTGGAATGTTGTCTCATAGTTGGGAGCCCAATTGATGGAATATTGTCGTGTGGTCCTACCCTTAGGGTGACAAGTCATCCAAGCAAGCCTGGAATATCTTGCCTTGATGTGCCCTAAGGTTGTGACATGGGGAAGGGACTAAGGGGTTGCCCTAGGTGCACTAAATGTGCATGTGATTTTCTTTTATTCTTCCCATTATTTCTCTTTTTTTGGAATAAATAAATGTGCTACAAATGACTAGATACAAGAGAAAAATAGATCACTCAAGTAGTGGTCCGAGTGTGTACTAGAGAAGACAAATCATGTTGAGAAGATGTTGCTTAATGTGCTCCCATAGATGCATGATGCATCTATGTAAAATGAGTGTATACGCACGGAGAATCTATTGTCCACAATGTCATCTAGAAACTAGTCACAATGGGTTGGTAATAATAGGGCATGGAGGAGAAGTCAAACCATTGCCATTCGATTAATGCCAACATTGATGTCAAAAAAGAGCGTGGATAGCCCATCTTCACAAGAGGTTGCTAGTTGTTGGAGGAGTCTGATGAAGAGACAAAGGTAGTTGCAAGTGGTAATGAAGGAAGGGGTCTAGGAAATTTGTGAACTCTCTTTATAAAATGCACAAAGGAGGGGATCAAGTTGATAGGATAGAATAGGTAAGTTCTATTGACATGGATCACTCTAATATTGGGGACCCTCAGGAAATTGTACCTTCCATTCTCCTTTTCTCAATAAACTTGGCCATGCCTTCTTGGGTAGGGAGGATAGAATAGTGGATTTTCCCTCTTGTCCTTTCAAGAAAAGATGAAAGATTCCCAAGCCATCCTATTGCCTTCTAGAATGAAGCATTTCCATTCCACTAGTCCCACAGCTATGTAGGCCTCCTTCTACTCTAGCTCTTCAACTATTATTGGTTGGCCCCCTGACTATGTGTGGATTTAGGGAAATGGAAGAGATCAATTGGGGCCACTCAAGTTGTATCAATCATGTTTCCTTGAGTTCATGCTCTTCGCAACCCTTTTGCCTCAACCATCAAATAAGGTTTTCTTGGGTTGGCCCTTCTATCATCGGATTGAGTCCTTGAATCCTCTCCATGTTTTCTAAGGTGTTGGAGAGCAATCCTAGTTGGGATTTGAGTTCTTTTGGATTTTCAAATAGAGACATATAGGCTATCATCAAAGCTTCAATGAATAGCCCTTTTTGCTTTACCATGATCAATTTATAGGCCTCTAATTGGACTTTGTGCTAGCTTTCAATCTACAGGGCTACTCCTAGTTATTGGAGAGTTTTATTAAGGTTGTCTTATACAGCCTTTGTGTGACTACCACGCTCATGGCCCGTGATAAGTTTGTAGAGATGGTCTCTTATAAGCTTGCGTATGAGGTCCTCCATTGACCCTATATTTACTTATGCTACTAATGTTGTCTCTCATGTAGATCTATCTTTGCCTTTCTCTTGAGCCACTTTGATCTTATTATTGGTGAGCTGGCAATAGCACAACACTAATTACCATTATTTGTGTATTTAGCTCAACTGTTTCAATTCTATAGCCAAGTGATTGGTCTTGCTTCTTGAATCACACTCCTTTAGCTAATTCTACACCTCTTGTACATGTTTCTCTTAGAGGACATTGAGTGCAATATCATGCTCTTTCAACTAGTTTGGAGAACCCTAGCCAAAGTCCTATTCCTTCAATTGGTGCTAGAGCTCCTGCTCTTGCTTTTCTTGAATCTCCTTCAATGCCTTGTCATGCTTTTGTAATTGAGCTTGGAGCTCCTCAAACTTCTTTTTTGAGTCTATCAAGAAGCTTTTGTACTATTATGTGTCCTCTCTAATCTATCCTAGAGCTTATGATTGGCCTTGAATGCATTGTCTTTGTCTTGTTTGAGTTCTCTAATTATTTACTCAAGGGATCCTATCCTTCTTGCTACATTTTTCTCCTTGAAAATATCTTGCTCATTCTTCACAGTATCTATGGGGTGAGAGCTCTCTTTTAGATTGGTTTTGGTGACTTCACATATGGGTTTTTCCTTTGTCAACTCATTAATCTATGTTTGCATGGTACCAAGTTAAGCCATTAGCTCATAGAGAGTAACAAAGTTAGTGTTTTGAATTTCTCCATTACCTTGCTAGAACTACTTTGTCCTTTTTAGGATATAAGATTTGCCACACACACACACACACACACACACTCTCTCTCTCTCTCTCTCTCTCTCTCTCTCTCTCTCTCTCTCTCTCTCTCTCTCTCTCTCTCTCTCTCTCTCTCTCTCTCTCTCTCTCTCTCTCTCTCTCTCTCTCTCTCTCTCTCTCTCTCTCTCTCTCTCTCTCTCTCTCTCTCTCTCTCTCTCTCTCTCTCTCTCTCTCATGTTTACAATATGAAAACATTTGTATAAGCACTCCAAATTAATAGAGCTTCTATTACATTTGGATTGTGATATACATTCCATCGAATAGTTCTCCCTTTATAAATCTCTCTCTCTCTCTCTCTCTCTCTCTCTCTCTCTCTCTCTCTCTCTCTCTCTCTCTCTCTCTCTCTCTCTCTCTCTCTCTCTCTCTCTCTCTCTCTCTCTCTCTCTCTCTCTCTCTCTCTCTCTCTGTGACCCTCTCCTACATCTCTCTCTCTCTCTCTCTCTCTCTCTCTCTCTCTCTCTCTCTCTCTCTCTCTCTCTCTCTCTCTCTCTCTCTCTCTCTCTCTCTCTCTCTCTCTCTCTCTCTCTCTCTCTCTCTCTCTCTCTCTCTCTCTCTCTCTCTCTCTCTCTCTCTCTCTCTCTCTCTCTCTCTCTCTCTCTCTCTCTCTCTCTCTCTCTCTCTCTCTCTCTCTCTCTCTCTCTCTCATAAGGAAACTACTACAATATTCAAATAGATAAAGAATTTTTTTTCTAGTTCACATATGAGATAAAGAGAATTTGAAGCCAAATAATGACATTAAGCCTTACAAGTCATGCAAGTTAGCAACATGGAGACTTCTCAACAGCCATAACTTGGTATCCTTCTATAGAAGTATATTTGCAATGGTATCTCATCAATGTGTTCTTTATATGTTATAGAATTATGAATGGCTAGTTCATGTATGTACATTTGGAGAAGGGGGTGCTGCAAACTTTTCTAGGAAAATGTAGAGACTAGGTGTACTTGAAGGAGGAGTAGCTCACATATAAGGATCACTAGATTGAGCAACAATTGAATGAGGAGGTGTACCAAAGATGTCCTATCTTCCTTGACTACCTAGAGGTGAATTCCCCTCCAATGAGAAAACATCATACAAAAAATATTAGAAAAAAAAGTGGTGTAAGAGACATGAGGATCCAGATTCCTTGTAAGTAATTCCACATATGTTCTTTAGAATATTTCACACTTTTATGTCTTCTTGTAAAGAGACTATGCATGCATTTGTTATTGTAACTCATTCTTTGGGAAGGATTCAGGGTGAAGCCATAATTTCTAAAATGTTTTGATGATATTGATGGGCCACACTTTAGCTCTACAATGATACTATTTGTGGATGATAGCATAAAGAAGATGCAATGTAACCCACCTAACTCCTTTATATGTCCATCTACATTTCAAGAAAATCCCACGAATACCATTCTCTTCAAGCACATGCTTCCCTATTTGACTAGGGAAAATCCCATGAATATTATTCTCTTGGAATACATGCTTCCATGTTTGACTGAGCTAGCAAGTTTTCACAGGGGAATCTAGAAGTTTGTTAGAGAACACCCATTTCACCCTCTAGTAATAGAGTTGGATTGATATTTAATGTTTGCAATAAATATGCTCATTTGCTTTATGCATAGTAGTTCACTAACTTGCAAATGCATTTGTGGATTTTATTTTTTTTGTAGATTTTGTAGTAAGTTCATGTAGTACAATGTGAAATATATCACTATATTAAAATATTGGATTATTAAATTTTGGAGTTTAAAATAAAGAATTCTTAGAAAAAATAATAGCTACATGTAATGAAGCAATACAGAGCTATATTTTACCTACAAAGATTGTGAAGCAGTTGCTTGCAAGGGTCTGCTGTAAACAAATACATAACTTCAATCTATATGTATGTAAGCCTAATCAAATGAGAAAGAGAGAGAGCAAGAGAAAGAGAGAGAGGAATGTATAAGTATAAGTGGATGTGTCTATAGTTTACTCGTGTGTGCATACACTACAAGGATTTGAGCTAGTAGCGACGTTTAAAGCGACGAAAATACAAACAATAAAATTTTCTCCCATCGTCGCAAAAAGCGTCGTTATTGACGACGCCACAGAAACGTCGCTATGTGCAGCGCAACCAATAAATTTGCGATGCACATAGCGACGCCAATAGCGATGCAAGCAATAAATTTGTGACGCAAATAGCGACGGTAACAGGATAAAAAATTTGTGGCAGGGCAGCTTGAGAGCCATACAAAATAGTTTCTGCACTACTGCATACAAAGCGCTTGCAAACAAAAAGAATGCATACTGAAATCATAAAACTGATACATGAAATAAATACATGATTGCATAAAATGCGATTGGTACAATCATGAAAGGATATCACTAATACATAGAAA
Source organism: Lygodium microphyllum (assembly GCF_053477565.2). NCBI lineage: Eukaryota > Viridiplantae > Streptophyta > Polypodiopsida > Schizaeales > Lygodiaceae > Lygodium > Lygodium microphyllum. The sequence continues at coordinate 45,105,226 of NC_141141.1, read as the reverse complement.
ATGTCTGCATAGATCAGGTGACTAAAAACTAAAGGTGTGTGAGCTCCAAGGATCCAAGGGCGAGCTACAAATCCTCGTCCCCCGAAAGCTCGTTCCGCCGCAAAGGAGCATCGAACGGATTCTGCAGAAAAAGAAACGACACATCAATCCACCATACAATAATGCATTCAAATATCTCATGGTAACTACGAACAAGAAAGATGAGTGACTTACAGGGCCGCCGCGTCTATACAATCGGTCGATCAATGCATTAAGACCGTGCCTCTCTGCATATCGAGTCTCAAGGCCTTGCGGATCACGATTTGTAATGGAGTGCTGCAAAGAAAACAAAATGCTAACTGTTAGAAACATGATTGTCAGTACAAAGAATATTTCAAAAAAACAAACAAGCAAAACAAAAGAGAAACTTACAAAGTCCTCCAAATATGTCCTGTGGCCGCCACTCCCAAGATGATGGACCACTCCGACCTTGAGTCATGCCCTCGCCGCCTCCCGCTGCTGACTCCAACGTCCTGGCGAATCGCTTTGCAGCCCCACTCTTGATTACCTTGCGTGCATCGGATCGTCTATGTGACATGTATGCACACATGCAATCCATCATCCAACCTGTAGAGAATCTATCTACTGCGGCTGGCACTGGAAACTCCTCGTACAAGAATGCTACTATGTAGTCCTTGCTCCCCTCCGGTATATTCTTCCAATGATCCAAGAGGTTGTGCCGAAAAACTTATTGGCATAACTCTCTCATGCGAGCCATCACCCTCCTCCCCTCATCATTCATGATGATGGCTCCTGACCTACTATCAACCAGGTATCCATAACCCCTAGGAGTCTGCCTAAGATGGGTCCTCTCCCATCTTCGTCCACGCTCCTGGGCATATCCAGGAGACCTCTCTACATCCGATGTACCGACGGGGGTAACCTCTCTCGAAGTGGCACTCAAACGGGTGCCACCAAAAGTGGTGCCACCTGCTGACGGCTGCACAAAAGCCGGAGTAACTGGAGTAGACGTCCCCACAGGTGTGACAAATCCTGGAGGTGACGCAGCTCTAGCTGAACGACGAGATGGAGACACCACATCCATGTCTCCACAGCAGCATCCCCCTGATCCCGATGTAGTCCCTCCCTCTGGCCCAAGTCGTGAGCGTCTAGATCGTCTGCTCGAAGCTGAAGCATCTGATCGTGCTAAAGCAGATCTAGTAGAGCGCCCTAACGAAGAACGAGACAGCTCTTGGTCTGCCATCTCTCTGAATCTGCAAGCTAGTCTGGAGACATGCGTGCCATCATGTCTTGAAACTCCTCATCGCTCATCCCTCGACTCATCCTGAAAATGTCACCTGCACAGATAAAAAATGGTGTTAGAATAATCAATTTAAACTATACAAAGCACAGTAAATATAAATCATTTTTTAAAAATCCCTCTTAAAATGCATATCTTATGTACCTTTATGGAAGATCTAAACAACGAATTGAGTAATACAATTCTCCAAGAATGAAGTATCCTATGGTCCCATGTTAATCTCCTGATACAACTGAGCATACATTGGAAGGTCGATAGACATGTCACCACAAAAGAATGAGTCTGCCTCGTTCTCAAAAAATTCTTGGACTCCTGTATTTCCATCATTGTTAGCCGATGCGGGCTCCAAGCTTGTGGCGGCCTCCACCCCTTGTAATATCGACCCCTCTATTTGCATATTATCTTCATCTATGCCCGGAACATCGCTTTGATCATATACTCTCGCACTTCGAGGAGTTGAAGGTATAACATACCACCATTGAGGTTGTCGGGGGTTTGGATAGAAGATTAGCTGTTCGCAAACACGTACAAAGCGAGTTCAAACCATTGTGACATAAACCATGTCATATTACAATTAGTAAGCAAATGACTCTATGCACTTGTTCACAATGGGCCGGCAACACAAAGGTGTCGCGCAAATCCGTCCATTTTTTTCGGAATCTATTTCGAGAAATCCAGATGGACCTCGTCGAACTGTTGCTCCAGCTCCTCCAAGTACCACTTTGAACCACTGCACACCAAATAGTATCATGGAGAAGCTACGGTAATCCACCGTAATAGTACTTTGCAAGTTCCCAAAATACTCCATCTCATCCACAACCGTGTTCGGATCCGTTGCTCGTTGCCGGCTCTCTTGCTCAAACCTTGCCATGACACCACAATCCATTGTGGAGCGCATTTTGTCAATACACTCCACGCGAAAATGCCGCCCGCATGACCACGCTGCACTATATATTTTGTACTGTACATTGAAACACTCAAATTAGATGTCGCATATAAAATTTAGATACAACATATTCTAAACCCCTCATCACCTTTAGACTACATCCCCTCGAGAACTCCCACTCCTCCATTGAGACATCTATCCCTTCGCTGGACGCTACGGTCAAGGCTCCATGCAACCATCATGTTGACATAAACCGCGGCATCTCCTCCATGCCTTCGGGATATCGAATCGATCAATGACGCGTACTGCGTCGGAATTCAGCTCGTGCTTCCTCTCGATCTTGCCTTGCAATCTGGTACTTGGCGAGCCATGTCTCCATGGAGGCATGGTGCAACATACAAAAGCGATTCACCTTCTCTTCCATTGAGGCATCCATTCTTTTTTCTACCCCATTTCCAACCACCACATCTCCAGTCGTCCTTCAGCGTCCATAGCATTTCATTGTCTGGTTCCACCGTTAGTAGCCATTGTGAGATATGCACTAACGCCTCTGAGACCAACCAACCTTCCGCCATGCTACCTTCTGGCCGAGCTCGTTGTCGCACAAAGCCTTTCAAGGTTTTCATGAAGTGCTCCAGGAAGAACATCCATCGCATATGGACAGGTCCAGCAATCTCCACTTCGTCCACAAGATGCACAAGAAGGTGGACTTGTATCGTGAGCATGCTAGTGGGCAGATATTTCTCAAAGAGATATACCGTCTCCACTGCTCCCCACCTCGCGAATTCAATAGAGAACATCTTAATCTCTTTCTGTGAGATCCATTGCACCAAAGTCGACAACTTGTAAATGGCCCCGCGAATTTCTGGAGTAAGGCATCCTGCGATCGCGATCGGTAGGACAAACTGCCACAAATGAGAAACCATTATGAATAATGGCCACTTTTCAAATTGCAAAATGCCCACACTAATTACAATCCATTCTGTTCACAAACCTGACATATCTTATGCCAATCATGGGATTTTAGCCCCGACAATTGGTCATCTTTAGAAAATGTGGACCTGAGAGAACGCATCATACCCGTCGGAGTGCGGATAGACTTGATTACTTGCTTCACAATGCTCTCTTCTTTGGTGGACAAAACCCAAGGAGCGCAAGGAAGCTGCACTCCCCCTTCAGCACTCGACTGTGGCCAAAGCACCTCCATCTTACCTACCTCCTTCAAATCCATTCGTGACCCTATAGTGTCTCTCTTTCCTGTGATGTGGTCCCATAGCAAGCTACCCACATTCTTGAAAATATGCATGGGATCCAACAAGTGGTTGACCTGTAAGTGGGTCCAATATGGCAACTCGTAGAAAACTGAGAACCGTCGCATTCCATTTGGATGTGATTCCCGGTTTACCATTTTCAGCTTGTACCAGCTTGCGACGTTCATACGTGTTGGAGGTCGTCTAAGAAAACCTTCCCTGAGTTTATGATCCTCCGGCAAGAAAGCGGCATGTCCTTGATATACCATCTTCTTCATGGTTCGTGACCTTCGAGAGTCTAACTGTGGCCCACACAATGGACATGCGTGATAACCTGAGGTAACCAGACCTGTAAGGTGAGCCACGACCTAATGAATACTTGATTGAATGAGATAAAATATAGATATTACAAGCGAGAATGGAGGTCTGCTCACCTGAGCACTCTCCCAATCCCAAAAAGTTATGCATCGTCCACATGAGAATGGCTCGAATGTTGGCTGACCGCCGACCATCGCGCCTGCCCATATCTTGCACAGTGACCCCCTCCTCCCACAAAATCTTAAGCTCATCGACTAATGGACGAAGATACACATCCATATTTTTTACTTTGTAGCGGCCCGGGACGAGCAAGCTAAGGATGAGATGTTCTTTCTTCGTAGAAAGCCATGGAGGGATGTTGTAGTTGACAAGCACTATAGGCCACACACTGTAAGAAGTTGAGCGCAGACCAAATGGGTTCACACCATCCATGGCGAGACCAAGCCGAAGATTCCTTGGCTCTCGCGCAAAGCCTGGGAAGGTAGAGTCAATGTGGCTCCATGCGCGCGAATCCGCTGATATTCGTTGTACTCCATCCGTGGACCTATTCTGCACATGCCACGTTGTCAAGCTTGCCATGCCGAACGTGCGAAACATGTGGTTTATGCGGGGGATGAGCGGAAAGTGTCTGAGAACTTTTTGAGGGATGGTTTGCCCTTGCAAGTCCTGTCGATACATGTGAGCACCACACTTTGGACATGTCTCCATAGTCTCGTATTCATCTCAAAACAGTATGCAGTCGTTGATACATGCATGGATGTTATTGTAGTCCATGCCAAGCTTCCGTAAAACATGTCGTGCATCATCACGAGACTCAGGCATGGTATTTACAGGTGGTAATATATGATATTTCAATAACCTGAAAAAAATCATAAAACACCTTGAAAAAGCACTAATGTTTGCAATAATACTGTTTTTTAAAAAAATCAATGAAGCCTATGTGCAATGTACCTGAATAACTCGGTCACACTCGTATCGCTCCAACCGTATTTTGCTTGCACACTTAAGAGTGCAAGCAATGTCTTCAACCGAGATACTCGAAACCCATCATATAATGGTATGGATGCTTCCTCTCTAAGCCGGTCAGATGTCTCAACATCCATGGGAATCAATGCATCGATCATTGCCTCCATCTCAAGCTCCAAGATTGTAGGTAGGTCGGGAAGGTTGTATGTCTCCTCTGGCATTGACGGTATAGATGGGCCTTGCGAGTGGTGGATTGGCTCCTGCAATCCATCCATCGCACGTCCACGAACTCTTCTAATTGGCCGCAAAGGGTGCACTCCCCCTTGGGTCAAGACATCATCCCCTAGATAGAAAATTTGCCAACAAGACCCAATCTTATTGTGTATGGTTTTCAATTAGCTTGTGAGTACAATGCATGATTAATATTAACTTCAAATTATCGTTTGCTGAAAATCCGCAATCGCCTGATCAATGATCTCAGATTGAAACTCGCCAAATCGTCGTACGTGTTCTATAGACAATCGGCATTTTCGTCTAATTGCCAACTTGCATTGAGAGCAAGGACATGGGACATGCTAATTAAGATACGTCTCACGATCTTGAACAATAAGACCTTCTTCGTTTTCCATCTTATCTATTTTACAACAAACGAGGCTTAAATGGATAGCTTTATGGAGATGTACGTCAAGTTGCAAGTTGACCATAAATCTTGCATTGTACATAGTAGTTGAGAGATTTATTGATGTTATATCTCGGCCTTGTATCATGCTCAAGGATTTGTTTGTCCCGGTAGATAATTATTCGTTATTGTAAAAAACTGCACTAGAGGGCTTTGAGTATAAGTAATCCATTTATGAGCATCATTGAGGATCTCTTAGTCTAATAATAAATCAGTCTCAACAAAAAGCATCTTAGAAATGTGGTTTTTTTGTCCTAGGATCGCGTATTAAAATTAATGCCATCTATGAAATTTATCAACTATAGTAATAAAATTTATTTCAATCAATTCTACTCATAGTCATAAGACCTGAGAGAAAATATCCTATACTCAATTTAAGGGATTCTTCTTCTATAACAATACTTTTAGGTTCATTTTGATGAAGTACCGTAATGACCATTAGCTAGGGTATCATTTTCTTTTAGTCCTTCCGTTGACTAGTTGGCATGATTTCTAATTTGTTATGCCTATAAAGTTAATACAAAAACAATGAATTATGCATATCACAATTAGATCCCCTACTTGGACATTATGAAGGACATGACCAATTTTAAGCCATCTTAAAGAGTCACCAATGTACGTGGCCCATGGCAAAGCACATTGCATACCATTATCGATAAGTCTATTATCGTGCATCTTAAATCTCCTAATTAGACTTTATAAACGGTATGACTAATTTTTAGCCCCCTTAAGGAGTCGATATAATGGTACCCATACAAAAAGTAAAGTGGATACCATTACCATAATCATGGATATGCTATCATTCCAATATATGTTATCTTTCTCTCCCTCTCCCTCTCCCTCCCTTTCTTTCTCTCGTATTTCCTCTCCCTCTCACAATATACTAAAACAATACAAACTACTTGTGATATATCGAAATAAGTGAAGTTATTTGATCATTTGAATACCTAATAATTTGAAATTATTTTTTTATTTTTGAGAGGTATCATGCAATTCAATTACACTTTGTTGTGAATATTCCCTTACTCATATCATTGTCAATTAGTCTCTTTTAAGCTTCCAATTGGGCATATATTGGATTTGTAGTGTGTAAAACCTATTGCAACTATTATGCCTTCTTCATCCACTTCCAAAAATGCATTATTTGAGATTTGAAAACTAGATGTCTTACTGGAAAGAGTAAATTCATAATGTATTAGTTCAGAAGAAGCAAGTAAAGGTAATCAAAGGCAATGGTGTTAAGCTTGAGGGCATGGATGGTGATGTATGAATACTCTCCAAAAGCAAAAGGGAGAGGGAGAGAGAGAATGCACTCTCCCTCCCTCTTGCTCTCTTTCTCTTTCTCTCCCTCTCTCATTTCCTTCCCCTCCCTCTCCCTCTCTTTCTCTCCCTCACCCTCTCTTTCTCTCTTTCTCTCGCATTTCCTCTCCTAAACAAGCAAAAAAGAAAGTGATTCAAACATTAAACAAGCAAAAGGGAGAGGGAGAGAGAGAATGCACTCTCCCTCCCTCTCTCTCTCCCTCTCCCTCTCTCATTTCCTTCCCCTCCCTCTTTCTCTCCCTCTCTTTCTCTCTTTCTCTCTCATTTCCTCTCCTAAACAAGCAAAAAAGAAAGTGATTCAAACATTAAACAAGAAAAAGGGAGAGGGAGAGAGAGAATGCACTCTCCCTCCCTCTCCCTCTCCCTCTCTTTCTCTTTCTCTCCCTCTCTCATTTCCTTCCCCTCCCTCTCCCTCTCCCTCTCTTTCTCTCCCTCTCTTTCTCTCTTTCTCTCTCCTAAATAAGCAAAAAATAAAGTGATTTAAACATTAAATAAGTAAAAGGGAGAGGGAGAGAAAGAATGCACTCTCCCTCCCTCTCCCTCTCCCTCTCTTTCTCTTTCTCTCTCTTGCTCTCCCTCTCTCATTTCCTCCCCCTCCCTCTCCCTCTCCCTCTCCCTCTCCCTCTCCCTCTCTTTCTCTTTCTCTCCCTCTCTCTCCCTCTCCCTCTCTTTCTCTCTCATTTCCTCTCCTAAACAAGCAAAAGAGAAAGTGATGTAAACCTTAAACAAGCAAAAGAAAGAGAGAGGGAGACTCATCGATGAGATATGGCGAGTGTGGGGCGGCTCCTCTTTGCAATGAAGGCTCCTCCTCTCCTTCGTGAACAACGGTGGCGGCGGCAGCAAGTCTTCTTCCTCTCCTTCTCTCACGACGGTTGCTCTCTCCCTCGCTCTCGCTCTCAAAACTCACAAGCCGCAAATGCAAAATGAAAATCGCGCTCAGTTTCGGCCGCTTTTTTTCCCTATGGAGCGTCGCTATTTGCGTCGCTATTTGCATCGCTAGCGACTCTATTAGCGATGCCAACAGCGACGCCGCTATCTGCCGTCGCTAATTGGCGTCGCTACTAGCTCAAATCCTTGTAGTGATAATTGAAGTACTAACACATCAATATGTAATTACAAAATACGTGCAAAGAAGGAAGAGGGGAGATGTGAATGTATATATAATGTGATATATTATATGTATACATAAGTGAACCATTCACATTATGATAATATTATCAAAGATAAGTACATAAGCTTAATCTAGTGATGTAAATAGGTTAAGAAGAGAGAACTACCAATACATTGTTAGAGAGAGAGAGAGAGAGAGAGAGAGATGTGTTTTTGAGGGGAGTGGCATTTCAATGGTTGGTCCCCAACATGTGTGTGTGTGTGTGTGTGTGTGTGTGTTTTGGTTTTGCTTATGTACACAATTGAAACACTAACACATCAAGATATAATTATAATATTTATGCAAATAATTGAGAGAGGAGGGATGTGAATGTATATGTGAGTGTGATATTGCTTGTGTATATATAATTTAACCACTAACATTGTGATAATATTATGAAAATTAATCACATAAGCTTAATGTAGTGATGTAAAGTAGTTAAGGATAGAGAATTACTAATGTGTTGTTAGAGAGAGAGGGGGGGAGAGAGATGAGAGAGTTAGGGGTAAAAGATAGAAAGAGAGTGTGTGTTATTGAGGGGGAGGAGGAGAGGTAGATGCATGTTGTGGGTCTCTAAGAAAGAGAAAGAGGTTATTGAGGGGAGAGAGATGTTGACGGTTAGTCCCCAACATCTGAGGAGAGAGAGAGAGAGAGAGAGAGAGAGAGAGAGAGAGAGAGAGAGAGAGAGGAGAATTGGTTGTGGTTCTGATGAGGAGGGGGAGAGTAAGATGTGGTGGTGGTGATAGTGATGCTAGTGGTAATAATATTATTGAGGGAGTGAGATGTCACTGGTTGGTCCCCAACACATGAGGAGAGAGAGAGAGAGGAGAATTGGTTGTGGTTCTAATGAGGGAGAGAGTAAGATGTTGCAATACTAGTGGTGGTGGTGGTGGTGGCAACAATGAAGGAGCAGCAATGGTATTTGATATATGCCTAAAAGAAAAAGATGACCAAGTGGACTATGTGGAATAAAATTGGAGGTTGTTAAAAAAAGCTTGCTCAAAAGCTTACTTAAAATCTCGCTTCTCGCATGCACTTTATTCCATTAATCAAAATTTCCAAAAGTTACAAGTGTTGGATATTACAACTTATGGAGTTGGAATATTTAAGAAGACCACAATTTCTAAAATATGTGGAGCCGCACAATTTCCACTGGTAACTGTATCCTCAACTTGGCTTCAAATCTTTCTACCATCTAATTTGAAATAGAGGCTAGCAAGTGATTCTCTGTTAGTGTTACAATTTCCTAATGCATTATACTCAAGGGCCAATCATCCTCCATCTATAACACTTGGGGATCACAACTCTCACATATTACAATAATATCCAGAACTATATCATCACATGTGTTTTGATTAAGAGAAAACCATTTACACTTGAGCATCCTCCATCTCCAATACTTGAATACCAAGCATAAAGTATGACATGCAACAAAGTACTTGCAATTGGAAAGGAAAGTTAATTGAGCACCCTAAAGTAAGAATATAATCAATTAAGAGAGAAAAATTTCACCTAAAAGCTATGTCCCTTGTTGTGACTCGACACTCCACTGTCTTAGGACTGAGTGATTTTCAATGTTCAAGTTTTGCCTAGAATTCTTATTGCTTAGTCCTCTAATGTACTTTTTATGACATATATGCTTTCAGTATGTCTCAAATCCCCACATTCCTTAAACATATATATAAATATTGCAATTGTATAAACTAGCTTAGATGCACATTCTTTGAGCCAATGCTTAGCTTCATAGAGTTGTTTGTTGAAATTTTTGTGCATCGTGTACAAAATGTTGCTATTACACAATAGCCATTCTATAGTATTGAAATTTGGTGCATGGATAAACTCAAAGGCTCCATATTCTTGATCCCCCTTGGGTAGCATGCACTTGGAATCATAGGAAAAAACAAAATCCTTTGTGAGTTGCTTAGCCATATGCTCCTCAAAAAGTAATTGACCAATTTTAATGTGGTAATACTTGAAAGAACTTGTTAAATCTTGATATATTTTAACCCACAACAATCCAAAAGGTGTACTTTTGTAAATACAAGATAGTTAGTCACATAGATATCATATCATTACTCTTTGTCAATGTGCTATAAAGACTTACTGTTTGCAATGTTTCCTCGAATGGTTATAGTGGATACGACATGTATGTGTTTATGCATGAATACATGTTGTACCAACACCTTTGTTATAAGGTGAGAATTAACCTTCCTTTATCTGAGAGCAGAAACTTTATCCTTTCAGTGCTTTGATACATCTACAATTGCATATGCTTCCACCTTGAAAGCTCCCTTCATAGTTGGGTTCATATGCACCCAAGATGAGCAATGATATGTATCACCAATCTAATTCCCTTCTTTGTTTTTCTGCTATGTACTTCCATCAGAGAATGTTGGATCTTCTTTCAAGGATTATGACCAAGGCAATATATATAAAGAAGTATGTGTTAAACCCTAAACAATAATCATTTTAAGTTTGATCAATAATCACTAATACGACATACAAATCAACCATCGTATTAAGAGATACTTACACTTTTGTAGCTATGCACAATTGTCGATATCAAAATGAATATAAATATGTCAAGACACAAAGTCCAGATTCAATTTCAAAGTATCACTTTGATTATAGCATTTACATGAAAAAGAATGGAAAGAATGGGACAATAATACTTAGAGAATTTTGCAAAAAGAAACTTCATTATAATGAATAGAGTGTAATCTGATTTAATACATTATATGAGCACATAGGTTATTACAAAGTAGTTGTTACAAGGATGGTGGCCAAATGGCAAAGGCAAATCCAAATTGGCACTTTGGATTGATACCTAGGATATATTATGACTTAGCATCTTGCATGTTGCATGGATGATATGATATAAGAGTTACATGGATCACAACTAAATGACATGGAGATCCAAATGGGCAAATAGGAAAAATACTTCATAGGATTTCTAAACCTCAGACCCATGTCATCTAGCATAAATAAATTACTCACCATAGCATATAAGTGGATCAAGAGCTATGCACTTCACTTAAACCTTGCACAATATCTGTATGTTATATATTTATAGCACTTTAATAAAAACTAAAGTAACTAATCATTCATATATATTCTATGATACAAAAGAGGAAAAGATAGAATATATGCACTGATCTCTATTGATTTTCGCAACAACAATTGGTTCTAAAGTTATAATAATCAATATATATTGAAAATGATAGATATGAGAAAACAATGATTGAATTGTTTGAACCATGAATCCCTCTTAAACCAAAATAACTAGTCAATCACATGAATATAAGAAAGACAAAAAGGGAAAATTTTACCTAAAAACTGATTTGCCAAAGATAAGATGGAATCTTTGATCTACCCTATGTTGGTTATTGCAAGAACACTATATTGTAAAATCATGATCATCAAAATCCATTGAAAATTATAGATAAAAGAAAACATCAAGCCCACTTAGCATAAAACTAACTAATCAAATGTGTGATCTTGGCATTAAAAATAGACAATTTTTACTTGTAAATTGAGCTACAAAATTGAAGATGGAATCTCTATTCTACCTCATGTTGATTGTTTGCAATAAAAATTCATCCTAAAGTTAGAACCTACATCAAGCCCTATGTAAAGATTGTAGAAAAGGGAAAGTAAACACATATGCATACACACACACGCATGCACATAGAGCAAAGAACGCCTGCACAATCTTGCTCAAATTGAACTTTACAAAAAGACAGTAGAGAGAGTTAGGATTGACATAGAATTGTACTGAAAACACACACACACACACACACAGAAAGAGAGAAAAACACATATGCAAACTTTCCCAAAATGATCTCTACAATAAAACAATAAGAAGAGTTAGAACCAATAACAAGTTGCATTGAATAAATAACAAAAAAGAGAAACCTGAGAGAGAGAGAGAGAGAGAGAGAGAGAGAGGAGCACATATGCCTCTTGTCCAAAATAAAATATATTTAAAATAATAATAATAATTAGAACTAATATCGAGGATTTTTGAAAAGATAGTAGAAAAAAGAAAAACACAAAGAGAGATAGATAGACAAACAAACAAAGAGAGATGAGCACCTATGACCTCTTACCCAAAACAGTCTTTGTAGAAAGCGAGAGATAGATGAGCACATATGACCTCTTTCACATAACAATAGCAAGAGTTAGAAATGACATTATATCCTATTGAAAAAATAACAAATAAGAGAAAATGTACAGAGAGATGAGCACCTATGTACTACCCAAATTCTAGAATTGCAAGGAGAAGAAATTACAAGGCGAGTGGAATGATCAAAACCTTGATTGCTCTCACCACAAAGCTTCAATGGAGATGAAAATTCACCAAAAGGGAGAAGAGACGGAAAGCAATATGGTTCTGAATTTTTGATTCAAATTGATTTCATAGGAGGGAAATTTAGCAAAGCTAAATTTTTGCCAAAAAAGGGAGGGAAAGTATAAGGATAAAGATCCCCAAATTTTGTGTACTATTCATTCTCCCTTTTTTTTAAATCTCCCTACCCCTTTTTTAAATCAAAAACCCAAGGTCTGAAGAGAGAAGATTCACCTCCATAGATGCCAATATTCAACTTTCCTATTGCACAATCCAAAAGGTTTGCATCTTAAACTATAATATTTTTTAAGGGTCTATTTTTGAGTTTTTTTTTTCCTAATGTATAAACTACCATTATCTCACCTTTCTGCACATTCTCTGTCAACATTATAAATCCTGGTGTACAAGCTTGAAGGTGATGCCCTAAGTTTATATGGTCACCACTCCAATGATTCCTTATGTAGTGGACTCTCTTTTACTACATGCATTTTTACAAATTAGCTTCGATCATAGAACCATTATAGGGTAACATCCAACCTTCGCACGCATGCAACATGGCCAAGGATTGTGAGTCAAAGATAGATCAATAATTGAGATGGATAAATCTAAAGCAGGTGAGGGGCTAATTCTATGTGCAACTAACTTCCTTCTTGGATATATCCCCTTTTGGACAAATTGTAGAACTCTTTTATTGTTTAAGATTTGGTCCTTTCTCCCTTTTTGAAATGCAATTTGGGTTGGATTATTACTTATACACTTGCCTCTACTCATTCTAGCAATGTTGGCCAAGATCTAGCATAGTTGTCTCTCTCTGCTTAGCACTCTATCCCCCACTCTTCCAATTATCCAGTTATCTCTGGCATAGATGCCTTTGATGATCCTTCCATGCATGTGGATGTCCCTACTTATCCTCTCTTTCCACCTAGCATTATTCCAAGTATGGTATGGATTATGCAAATTGAAAGTTCCTTATTGGCCTCTAAGTCCATTGGTTATGCGCATTCTAATCCCATCATCAACTATCGTAGATACATACATTTTAGGCATAGTTGTGGAATTTCTCAAGGAGATTGGTGAAATTGATCCTTTGGAAGGAAAATTTCAAGAGTTCTTATACATCAAAAACTGATGATGACCAAGAAGAGAGGAAACATTCTTGGATATGTGAAGGTTGTATACCTCCTCCTTCAAGCCTACGAGTAGATGTTAAGTCAAGCACACTTCTTGACAAAAGTATAGAATTGAAACTTAGAACAATCATGATTAGAAGACTTGGATTAGATGTTGTTGCAAATCCAAATGAAGTAACTCAATATGATGAAGTTTAGACTTCATATAGAAAGTAATGCAGTACAAGGTATTGGACATTTATGAGTGCAAAAGCTACTGCAAGGTAGTAAGAAAGGGAAAGATGTGGATGCGAATTTTTGGTGTATTGGAAAACCACAATCTCTGAGCATTAGTTAAATGTCTTGTAGCTCATACATAATTTTTTTGAGCTAATTCCTTTGTCCTCCACTAGTTAGACACAAAAGAAGCAACATTTTTTCTAGCTTTTTGAGGTTCCTATTAATGTTCCACATTTGTCAAAGGTACTTGACTTTGCTTGGAAAAGCTTCTATAGATGCATGTGTAGTCCTACATGAAAGTTTATTATTTTACGCTCCAAAAATATGAATCATTCTACAATACAAAATAAGGCATTCCATCCAAGTGGTGTATATTGAATGTCAATCAAGCACTATACATGAAAGGAGTGATGGAATTTGATCATTTTCCACGATAATGTTTTTGCTAGAATTGGGGCGAGGATGGAGGTTTTTGAAATGTGCTTCATGTTTTGGCTTGTATTTGGAGTGGGCTTATAGATTCCTAGCTAAGAGATGCATGTGGGAAAGTGTCTACTAATGGGTAGGCTATTGAGGTCATGTCTCCCTATTTTTCATCTTGACCTTACGAAATTTAGGCACATGCTTATGTTGTCAAATAACTCCAAAAAGAATAGCTGAGTTCACCCTCTAGCATGTTTTCAAAGTATTATGTACAAATGATATTTTTTGTGTCTCCACCATGCATATTTGACCAAATAAACCCTTTTTTGTATAATCATCATTAATGATTAATGAAAACCCTCATGCTAGAAGTGCCTTGGTTGGGACTCATACCTTGTAGTGTGCTATACAAGGCTGAATAATATTATAGAAAGTTTGATTAAGATTCAATAGTATTCCTCACAATGGAGACATAAAGCATGATTTTTGCTTGCTAATAGCCATAGATAAGTGATGCCCAATAAGTCCATAAAACTTCCATATATTAGGAATCCTTCAACCTGTGGAGAACCCAAATGTGACACAATCCATTGAGTACCTTTTAAGGGAGAAAAGAATCTAATATATCCTTAATTTGGAAAATAGACTTTAACATTGTAGGAATAATAAGCATTATAGAATACATAGATGTCCTTGCACTATAAAAAATGGGTGACAAAATATCTATGGTTTATTTGTTTAGACTAGCGTTTTGCATGCGCTTCACGCACACGGAATGCTAGGCCGCTTCGTGACAGCTTCGCTGCCCCAAAATCCTTCTCTCTCCACCTTTTACTCTCTGTTTCTAATTTTTTTACCCTCTCTCTCTCCTCCCCAGCAATTCCCTATGTCTAATTTTTATTCTTTCTCTCTCACTCCCTCTATCTTTGCCTTCTATTTTAGTTTATTTTTCCTCCTCTCCTGATTCTCTCTGTCTCTCTCCTTCATCTCTCTCTCTCTCTCTCTCTCTCTCTCTCTCTCTCTCTCTCTCTCTCTCTCTCTCTCTCTCTCTCTCTCTCTCCTCCCCTTCTTCTTCTTATTCTTCTTCTTTTACTTTCTTTCCCCCTCTCGGACTCTCTTAAAGTATGTAAATTTTATCTTTTTCCTAAATATAATTCACTCTCTTTATGTTCATATTCTCTTTCTCCTTTTATTCTCTCTCTCTCTCTCCATCCCCCTTTTTCTCCTCCCCTTTCTCCTAATTTTCCTTTATTTCTTATCTCCCTCTCTCTCTTTTAAATTTAATCATTTCTCTCTCTCTTCTCCCCTCTCTCAAAAAATGTTTCAATTAAAAATCGCTTTTCTTCTCTCTCCCCCCTCTCTTCTCTCTTTACCTTCTCTCTCCTCTCTTTTCCTTCTCTCTCCCTCTCCTCTTTTTTCCATTTTTTTCTTATTTTCTCTCTCTCTTCATTCTCTCTTTAAAATTTTTTCTAATTTTTCTTTCTTTTAAATTTTATATATCTTCTCTCTATAATTCTCTCTCCTTCTTCTTTTTCTTTTCTCTCTCTCCCCCTTTTCTTCTTCCCCCTCTCTCCTCTCTTTCTCTTTTTTCTTTTCCTCTCTCTTCTAAATTGTATATTTTCTCTCTCTATAATTCTCTTTCTCTTTGTTCCCCCTCTCTTTTCTCTTCTTTATTTTTTGCTCTCTCTCTCTCTCTCTCTCTCTCTCTCTCTCTCTCTCTCTCTCTCTCTCTCTCTCACAAGTTTTTTTCTCTCGCTCTCTTTTCTCTCTATATATTTATTCTTCTCCCTGTTTTTCTCTTTCCTCTCTTCCCCTTTCTCTCCCCCTATTTTCTCTCTCTTTCAAATTATATATTTTCTCTCTATCTCTCTCTATAAGTCAAAAACTATATCCACAAAGGTTTAATTTAAAAAATACTATTTTTAAAGAGAGAGTGAGTGAGAGAGAGAGAGAGAGACTAGGCTCTACAATGAGAGAGAGAAGGTGAGGAGGGGAAGGAGGGGCTTTTAATTCAAAAAAGGAGGGAGAAGAGAAAATGAGAGATTACACATGAGAGAGAGGGGAGGGGAGGGGGTTTTAATTGAAAAAATGAGCTTTGAAAAAGGAGGTAGGTTTGGGAATCCCTCTAGAGGTTCGAGGCTTTTCAAGCCTACAACCAAAATAATATAATAGTAAGATACTTATCACTTCATGGATAATTTTGGATTGGGAAATAAAATTCACAAAGTGATAACAAAGGAAGCAAGCAAGGAAGCAAAATCAAGCTACTTGAAACACACTTTCAAATAATAAAAACATAAATAATTGAAAGGCAATGCTCTTGCATGTGATAGTGCACCCTTGTTTTAATCCATCTACATACTATAACTCTATAATTATTCAAGCAAAAATTTTCTCTTACATTTTTGAGTTGTAGCTCTCATTGGGACAACTCAAATTTGCAAGATAGAGACTAGACAGCATGCACATGAAGGCTATCGTCGAATTTTTGTTGAGATAGTATTAACACGAAGTTCCTTGGGGAGTTCTTTCTTTATTTTAAGACTTTTTTGAAAGGTAAGAACTCCCCAATTTCTTTTGAGTGTATTTTCATAGAATTTGCCACATATTCCAAGGATCCTCCATTTTTATTCCATGTCTTATGAGAGACATATATTAACATTAGAATCATCCTTGAAGAAGAACGAGTGTCCCAAAACCTCAATGGAAAAGTATGCTTGCATTTCACCAAGATACTAGCTTGCTTAGAGTACCTTATTAAACATAGCTACAATAGGATTCACACACCTACTACAAAAACTTGCATGACAATATTGAACGCTTCTCTTAACCCATTTGTATGGCATGTAGACAAAAAAAACAAGGTCTTTATCGAAAGTAATTAACCCCCATAAGGTTTGCACATGTGCTCAAAGAACTTGTTCAATGGTATTGGCCATTCCTCTTGGTCCATTCATTTGGCATGTACGGAGCAAACGAACATGCAACAACACGCTTGTCTCGACCTTGCTTGTAGCATGGTGCAAATGGAAAACGTAAGATCTATGGCTCCCAAAGCACAAATCAAAATGCTTATTTGAAATGCATTTGTGTGATCACTTGCAAATGAGAAGGCAAGACCTCTAGCATTGTGTTTCATGCTATGTTGCGCATGCATTCAAATCGACAAATTAAAATATTCTCATTTTGGAAGCATCAAGGCCATGCCTTTAAGTTTGACACACAATGCTGATGCACTAATAAAAATTTGGTTCATCAAGCGTGCCAACAATTGAGTCTTAACCTCCTTTCAAGGTTTACACTGAATTGACATAGATTCTCATGTACTAACAAACATTTGGGCCATGATGTTGTCTCATGCCAAAGTGCATTTGTTAAGGTGTGAGAATCGTGTCGGGGGTTGATTTTGACAAAGGGACTACTCATTGTACGGAGTGAATGAAGGGGGGACGAGAGAGGTTAGGAAAGAGCGTTAGACGGGAGTGTGGACTCTGGAGAGCACATCCAAGGAGGAATGTGTTAGGGTGGTAAGGGACCTGATTACAAGGCCGAGGGCCATAACTGATCAGTGAAAAGCTCATGGTGCGAGGAGCAGGTAGAGTCGGGCAACATGGGCGGTAAATTGAAGTAAAGCTGACACGCCTCTACGAGATCGAGGCCGCCCACAAATCCCTCGTGCTGCGGATGCTCTTCGGCATACTCGCAGGACGTTGACGTGGACCGCGCCACGTCATCCAGCGCGAACAGCGGCGCCACGTGGGAAGCCTCTAGTTCGTCCAGATCGTGCAGGGGCTCATCCGCGCTGTACGAGCTAGACGTGGCATCCTGCCACTGCGACACGTGGCCAACGAGCGAGGGAGGCGCCTCCTCGGCAGGCGCTACGTGGAGGAGGCTGAGCGACGTGGCGATCCACTGGGCCTGAGCGGCTCGGCCGGCGGCTTTCTGCCAGACGCCCACGTGGCAGCGCTCGGAGTCGAGGCGGAGGCAGACTAGGGAGCGGCCGTCGGAGGAGGAGGACGAGGAGGAGGAGGCGGCCGACGACGACGAGGACGTGGGCAGGGAGGAGTAGTGGGGGTAGTGAGGTGGCGGCGCGAAAGTGACTGGGGAGGGGTACGTGGCGATGAGGGGAGGGGCCGACGTTGGGGCTGGGGGGGCACCGGCGGCATGCAGGAGCTTCTTGAAGGTGGGCTTGGGGGGCAATAGGTGGCTAGTGCAACTACTACTGTTGCGTATGGATGCGGTGGAGGTGTGGTTGTTGCCCTGGAGGGTGACAATGAGCTTGCAGCGGTGGAGCTTGGCCACGACCGCAGGCGAGAGGAGGCTCGTGGGGGAGGAAGAAGAGGAGGAGGAGGCCGGGAAGTTGGTCTTGGCCTTGGGGCCGTCCATGAGACGGGCGGCTTGGTCATATGCCTTGGCGGCCTCTTTGGCCGTGTGGAAGGTGCCCAGCCAGACTCAGCAAGACGAACGGAGCCGAGGAGAGGAGAGAGAGAGAGAGAGAGAGAGAAGAAGAAGAAGAGAGAGAGAGAGAGGATGACAGAACAGAAAGCGAGCACTCACGTGAGAGAGTGCCGGATCTCGGACACCCACGACCCCCATTGCCGCTGGCGAACACCTCGATACTTTCGAGCTGGTCTGCTGCAGGAGACGTTCCCCGCCGCCATCGCCAGCCTATACGTCGAGCCTCTTCTTCTTCTTCTTGTAATATCGCTGCTTCTTGTTCTTCTTCTTCTCGTAATATCGCCTCGTCTGCTTCTTCTTCTACTAATATCAGCGATTCTTCTCCGTCTTTCTGCTTGTATAATATCAGTCCTCCTCCTCCTGCTGCTGCTGATATTAATCAGAGGTCTTTCTTCATCTTCTTCTTATTCTTCTCCTTCTTCTAGTCTAGTCTAGTAGTAAGTAACAATGCTAACAATATCAGCCCTTCTTCTTGTTGTAATATGAGCCCTCCTCCTCGTCGTCCTCGTCGTCCTCCTTCTGCTGCTTCTTCTTAGACCCAACGTGTGCTCTCTCTCTCCATCCGACCGCCACCCTCCCTCCTTTTATAGTGCCCATCAGCAGCGCCACCCTCCGTCGTTCCTCCCTTGTGGCCCATTACTACCACCTTAAATCCCTCTTCAAACACACAATCCAAGTGTTGTCCTTACAACACCATCTTTTTGCAAGCACAATTCCTGCAATTTGGCTCATGTGTCAATCGATTTTTAAGATATAAATAACCCAGTGCCCATTTCTTCTTCTTCTTTCCCCAAACAATCCCGAGGTCTTTCTCGATATTGGGACCAGTTCAACCATAAAAGATCCCAAACTTTGAGATGGGAACACGAACTTACATCTCAAAGTTAATTTGTAAGATGACGGGCTTATGTAAGCATTAATAAGCATTAATCCACGTCAAGCTTGCGATTGCCACCCGTGTGTTTATAGTAGATACTTTAATTACTAATTAGTAATAGTAATTTCCCTCAACTGTAGTACCTCCCTACATCTCAAAATCAATCCTGCAATGACTTAGAAACAACCCACAAATTATATGGCAACGTAACCAAAACCCAACCTGGCAAATCCATCGTGTTTCTCTGGCTTGGTACATGATTAAAGTGATGTCAAAGGGACATTCAATGTACTCATATAGTGAGGTCTATGATCACAAGACCTTGAGATTTAAATACATTAATTAGACCTCAATGCAACCCATTTATGCATGAATGTGGCTCCAAAGTTCTCTTCCTTTTCATTATCATGTGACATTTTAACCTCAACAGCCTCACTCTTATCTATTCGAATCTCTCTTCAAAACATTCTTATATATCATGGTCTTAACAATTATGAAAGGAAGTTGACACACCTTAACTCCCACTAGAAGTCCTCAACCCCTTTCCAAAGTACATGGTAGAGTTGAATTTATTGTCGTATGGAAGTTTTATCATCTTGCTGTCATGTCATTCTCAATGTATTAATGGTCCCCCATTACTGGTCAAATAATAGCTCAATCTCCTAATCACATGTGCACAACATATTTTAAATAAATGCAATCTTTGAGTTGATGGTGAGGACTTAAACTAGCACTTACAACCATACAACATGATTAAAGATACTTACAACATATTGAATGATATTAAATCACATTTGATTGTGACCTTGAATTGAATAAGGTAATGTTTCCCCTTTGGACTCTTACTTTGATACCTTTAAAATATCAACTTCCTTTAAATAAACTTGCTCTCTAATCGGCATATCAAACTTTATTACAATTTTAAAGCCATTTACATAACAAGGTTGTAATTATAACAAAGTTTATTAAGAACCTCTATGAGGAAATTGGATTGATTGTGCACCGTTGTGCCAACACTACATTATAACAAGGTTGTAATTATAACAAAGTTTATTAGGAACCTCTATGAGGAAATTGGATTAATTGGGCACTATTGTGCCACACTACATAATAACAAGGTTGTAATTATAACAAAGTTTATTAGGAACCTCTATGAGGAAATTGTGTGTTGTTGTGCCACACTACATTATGTTTTAGAAGAATTTGTAAGCCTATTACGTTACTCTATATAAATTGAAACAATAGGCTTATAAGTTATGATATCTTTTATTGCTTTACAATGTAGCCTTGGATGATGTAAAGCACAGTACTTCAATGTTTTGGAGATGTGCGTAGGAAAGCTCGAGCCATTGTTTGGATCCGTTGTGAATGTAATGGCAAAAGTTTGCATGCTCGTGCCCTTTGGATGGGATGTATGTCCTTAAATGTGATTGGACATAGCCTTAACACAATAACATTTCTTACCCACTATGCTAGGTAACCTAGCTCTTCCACAAGGCAATGTGAAGTTATCAAAACTTACTACTTGTTGCCTCTCAAAGAATGGAGTTCTTGGGTCGCTAGCCTTCGGCATGGATACAATTTTTTTACATATGTGACCTAATCTAGACTCATTGCTTAGCTTTAAAAAAAGCTATCGAGTGATATTTTTACTCCTTATTACGTTAAATTTTACTTTAAGAGATACCCAAAGGTATAAAATGTGTAATAGCCGACAGTATTACCAATAGGAAGTTGAGAGAGAAACGATGGGCATTGTGTCTTTCTTCTACTTGTAATTGTAATTTGGCCGATATATTGCAATGGTGCATAGTAGTCAACATTTATTGTGGCCTACATAAGTGGCCTAATTCTATAGAGTAGTGAAGTTGTATACAGTATTGTTGAAGGTGTACTATATATATTTGGACCATGTGGACCAAAAGACTGTATTGGAATGGTGCATAGTAGACGACATTTATTGTGGCCTACATAAGTGGCCTAATTGTATAGAGTAGTGAAGTTGTATAGAGTATTGAAGGTGTACTATATATATTTGAACCATGTGGACCAGAAGACTATGAGGACCTACTATTGTACCACACATATTGTTGAGATTTGATCTTTGATTATTATAAGCAAGGCAATTGTAGAATGTTAATTTGAAAGTGACAAATATAACCATGTTACCTTTGTTGAGAGCACTTGTTGTCTATTCAACCATGTTTCTGTATAGGTTTGAGTAAATTTTCAACTTTAACACTAATATTTAGCAAGTATGAATCGTGTAAGATCATGAGTGAGTTTTTCTAAGGGGCTATACTTATACTTACATCAACATACCTTCACCTCAAAGGGTTAACTATGTAAACCCTTTATATCACTTGCATTCAAGGCCTCTTTTTTGTGAAATTTTCATTAATAGTAGACTCATGCTATTTAATTATGGATGCTCCCTCTCAATGGCACCATTGTATATATATGAACCTACAGAAAAGGGATATAATAATTATCTTCTATTGAACCACATTATAAGCTTTCATTTTTTTAGGGACACCCTTGAGACCTTCACTAATAGAAAATGTGCTAGTCCAATTCCCAAGCACATACTCTCAACATGTATTAAGATTTAATGAGACCTCAACAAGTTCTAACTCTCAATTGATAGATGCTTCCATGAAGGGTATAGTACAATGTAGTGAACCTACAAGAGACATATCCTTCCTTTCTTATATTTCCAGCTATGATCTAAAATCAATACCACAATTCCAAGTTTATTGGTTCTCCCATTCACTTGAGTGCCTACATGTTGTACTAACTATTACATGATAAGAAAACCATGGAGCTCAAGAGTGGCATATGCAACCCCATCTCAATACTCATTGATGTCAACCGTAAAGTACTTAAGAGTGGGTATATGCACCCATCTCGGGATTTGTTAATGTATTGACCATAGTTCTCAAGTTATTAAACAAGGGATGCTTCATATTAGTTGTCAAATAGGAAGTTTACATGCAAAATGCCTACACATAACCTTGAATAAATTCAATCCCATGGTAAATTTGTTAAATCTTTTGCTTTGGAAAAGAGTCCTCCAAATCTTGAGAACCACTATAAATTCATTTTCAACATGTCCTTTGGAAGTTTGGAGCAAAATGTTTTAAACCATAAGCAACAAATATTTTACTACTCTCTTTGAGACCAATGCTTATTACTAAATCAACAACCAAGTAAAACGAAGAGGGGAGATTGAATTCAACATATTATACCATAAATCTAGCACATGCTTAAACTTTGAGGTTAGTGGGGATGGGTCCTTATTATTCTTGGGATGGTTTATATTTTCAAGATTTGGCATTATCAACCAATTTCAACCCACTCCCCATCATGTGCTCCTCTATGTAATAAGAATTTGGGCTTTGAATTAATCAACTACCTACCCACAACCATGGTTGTGATTAAGAAAATGGTTAGCACTTGTATAGAAGCATTTTTTACTGGATCCTAGCATTTCCTTCTCATTTTCAATATGCCCCCTCTAACTTGCACCCTTTTGTATGTAAATGTGTAGAAAAGGTGTGGGAAATCTCTCTTTTGTTTGAACCACATGGTACATGCTCATTTTTTTGAGCTACACCCCTAAGGTCTTCACCAACAAAAAAATTTCTAATCCAATGCTCGAGTACATACTGTCAACATATATAAAGAAAATGAGAATGTACTTATTTGGTCTTTAACAAGTTCTGACTCTCAACTAATAATCCAAGGAAGGATGCACTAGAATTGGTGAACCTATGAGAGACCTCTCCTCCTACTTTGTAATGTTGAATAAATCCAATCTCATGGTAACTCTATTAAATCTTTTGATTTGGAAAGCGCAACCTAGTTCTTGGGAAACACAATGAGATCAACATACAAAATGTTCTTTGGAACTTTGGACCATGCTCTTTAATCACTATGAAGCAAATCTTTAATGAACTTCTTTAGTGCCAATGTTGATTGCTACATCAACGACAAAGTAGAAGGAGAATGGGAGGTTTAAAGTAAAACACATTTATATCTTGCCAAAATGAGAACATTTAGTGAATTGAGGGTGCTAGCTAAAGTGCATTGACACTGACTAGCTTTAGCTATCAATGACTCGATCACTTAATCTAAGGAATGACTTTACATTTTCAACATCTAGCCCCTTATAATTAAACTCGCCAAATTTCCTTCCTTCAACATTGTAATAGTCCTAACCTCGACCCACTTCAACCATCAAGTGCTTATCTATGCAATGACAATTTGGGTTTGAATGAATCAACTACATGCTTGGGGGATGAACCTACCCACAAGCTATGAAAAGAGGAGACATTATATGTCACAATCCTCTTGGGAGCTCTCAAATGCTTGGCTCGTGTGTCATGGTTGTGATTAGGGAAATTGTTACCACTTTAAATGAGCATTATGTGGAGCCTACTTGACCTTACAACAATATTGTGACCTTGAAGTGTAGCTCAAATGTAGAAACCATGTGCAAGGGCTCTTAGAGATGTGACACATTTGTGTTTTAGGGGATGGCGATTTGGTTATCTTGAATGTCTAGAGTTCTAATGTGTAACTTTCTAGTAGGGTTTTTGAAATACGAGAAAGATAATGGCTTGATATTATCATGACTTCAAGGGTATACTTAGACTCTCATACATGGAAAAGCCTAACATCATATGTCGCTTTGAATAATGTATGAGGATTTGTGACATGTTTAAAATAAATGTAGCAAGTAGCATTTCTATCATATGTGGCTTTGAATCATGTATGACAATTTGTGACATTTTTAAAATAAATGCAGCAAGTGGCATTTGTATCAAGTCAAAATTGTGAAAGCTAACACGGGTGCTCAGAAGGCTTAGTAGGAATCTTCTAGACAATTTGCTAGAGCACTTCCATGGTTGAGGACAAACTCTAAGAGGCATGGAGCATTGCCAGTGGCCTAAAATGCAAGCTCGATTGCTTCCCTCGGTCTCCATAAAGTGCTAGGGGTCTATTGAATCTTCTCCACGTCTTGGGTTTTGTTATGTAGGTTTAACGAGTTAGCCGTTTGGTTCTATGCATGCAAGGTTTTCATGTATGTCGAGAATGGATGTAATCATTGAAAGGATAGGAGGAGGATCTACCCTATTCAATCTTGCTCTTCTTTGTAATAATGCAGCATAGGGCGGTTTGTAGCATTTCATTTCGGTGGATGAATTGCATCCGTCGAAGCTTCATGTGGTGCAAGGCTAGCGGGAATTTTTGAAAGGGGGGGGGAGGGGGAGAGAGAGAGAGACACTAGAGTCGTGTAAATGTGGCCGAGGTGGTCGATGATTAACCGAAACCACGAGAGAGAGAGAGAGAGAGAGAGAGAGAGAGCCCCTCCCGAGGTGGTCGATGATTAACCGAAAGAGAGAGGGGGAGCGCCCCCCCCCCCCTTTCTCTCTCTCTCGACTCTGACACTTCCCCACATCGAATATTTCACAAGGACTACCCAATCCCTACCCTTTAAACCAAATCTCCAAGGCAGAACAGCTCGCCTTTTAAACATCTTGTTAGCATCTAGCTACCCCCCCCCCCCCCATGAGTCCCTCATGTTGTGCTCTCTCTCCCTTGCCTCCAACACACACACAACCCCCGTATCTTTGTTGGGCAACTTGCCCATTTATTATTAAAACTTCCTTGTCACACCACATGAGGGATTCATGGGCTTGCCTCCTCTCCTCCCTTCAACATTCACACTAGACACCAAATTTACTTACCATCGCTCTCTTCTTTACACTCTAGTACCAAACCCATCCTCCCCTCCCCCCTATGTTACACCCCACTTAAATATATTGATATTTATGTCTAGGATCTAGCTTATCACTTAGCCTTCCATAGCTACCTTGCTTCTCATTTTCCTCATATTTAAAACTATTTAAACTTGATGAATACTAGATCTACCTCCATCTCTGCAAAACCTTACAGATCTCTAATCATGTCTAATCAAAGTATTTGAAGTTTCAAGTTTCTCGAATAGCCTCAACAACTACCTTGCTCCTCATTTTCCCTACATTCAAAGCATTTAAGCTTGGTAAATACGAGAAGTACTTCCATCTTTGAAATTTCATGAACCTCTAATCAATTGGAAAAACATTTCAAGTTCTTAAGATAGTTGTACATCTATTCATCACTTAACTATCAATTTTGATCCATACTCTCATTATGGGTAAGATTTGACTTGAGTCATAATGCATATTTAAATGATGCCTAGGCCTACTTTACATCTATGGACTCTACTTAGGAGAACAACTTATATTTACCTTTTCTTTTCAATTGACAACTAAGTTTTATGACCCCATTATGTTAGTCCATTTTTTCGTATTCAGTATCCTTGACATAGATCGAGATGTCTTATGACACTTGTACAACTACCTAAAGAGAAAAATGGATGCTCATATAATACACATTAGGACCCATCATTTATGCTACACATTTCATGGAGAGGTCGTTCCAAAAATACCTACACCTATTGATTTGATTGGATGTCACAACATGGAAAGCGACCAAAAAATTCATGACCTTTAGATTTCTTACCTTGCATTTCATAATGTGGTTGACAATGAAGATCTTTATATCCCTCCATATATCTACTTTCCAATAAGGAATCGTTAACACATCATGGAATCAAAACAAGTATTGTAAAATGAGCACCCAAACCATTCATGGAGTTTGAATAAACGTTATTGCAAATTGTGACGCGTGAAAACATGTTTGTATAAGCATAACACTTTCCAATAAGGAAACCTTAACACATCATGGAATCAAAGCCTGTGTTGTAAAATGAGCACCCAAACCATTCTTGGAGTTTGAATAAATGTTATTGCAAATTGTGACATGATGAAAACATGTTTGTATAAACATAACACTTTCCACTAAGAAAACTTAAGCATCATTGAAGAAAGTGTGATAACTATTAGAGGTAGATGGTATTCTCATTAGAGCTCATTGTATCTTTTCAATTAGGAGGAAAGAGGGTATCAATAAGAGAGGCACAATGATTAATGATTTGGGTGTGCTAAAATAATAATAAGACATAAGCAACAATATGATTGTTGGCTATAGAATTGATTTTAATACCTTTGACATATTTTGGTACTTGTAAAGACCTACAACACTAAGAGGATGCCTTGTAACACCAACTACCACATGAAAGATGATCAATTGTACATGACTTTGGGGCATAACCATCTTGTAGCCACTCAAAACATAGAAATGCATGCATTTTGCTTGGAAATAGTGTATACATGCATGGCCTTGGTAATATCTTGTGAGCTTGGGACTCTAGTCTTTGCAATCATTGTATATCCATTAAAATTTTTGAATGCATACAAAAGTGCCTCTTTTGGAATATATTGTAGTTTTGTAAAGGTTGATTAAGGATTATTTATAGATTTGTATTGCAAGTCCAACAAAATGTGTGCACACATGTGTGTCTCTACTACTATTCTAGGCATTAGGGTGGAGGATTTTGGAATAATAGAAGGGTTTAACACCTCAAAAACAACCTCCAAAAATATCATATTTTCTTTACCAAAGCCTCAATGTATGTTGTTCTTGTGATTAGCCACAAGGTGGCATAGGCCCTTTTGAAGAATATTTGACATAACACGTCCATAAATGCCAAAACTTGATGAGGCATTACAATTGTTCTTGGATGTAGAGTCAAGCATTCAAAGAAAAACTCAACCAAAAAATCACTATCGTAAAAAGAATAGATTTTGAACAATGGATGTAATTGATCAAAATTGCATGAAGGATGTCTATGTAGAACCTACTATCAATGCCTTTAAAAAGAATAGATTTTGAACAATGGATGTAATTGATCAAAATTGCATGAAGGATGTCTATGTAGAACCTACTATCAATGCCTTATCAATGAACTACTACAT
Source organism: Lygodium microphyllum (assembly GCF_053477565.2). Classification (NCBI taxonomy): domain Eukaryota; kingdom Viridiplantae; phylum Streptophyta; class Polypodiopsida; order Schizaeales; family Lygodiaceae; genus Lygodium; species Lygodium microphyllum. The sequence continues at coordinate 45,077,977 of NC_141141.1, read as the reverse complement.
GAAGAGACTTTGACAAAAGCTTGGTAGGCTCATTTTGGCCCCCACTTTCTTTCTTCAAATGAACCCTACAGTACAATGGAATGGGATTCTATGAAACTCTCTCATATGGCATTTCATTTTGTAAATGCTCTAAATGTGTTCACTTTCTTGCATGGAACCAAGTATACTATGTGAAAAGTCAGAATCAATATATTTGAGAGTTTTATAAGGTCATACTTAAAGTTTTAAAACAAGTGCAAAAATAGTCACGAAGGCAAATTAGAATCTTCATTATCAAATCTAGCTTGATTTGATAGCCTTAAGATGCCAAAAATGTATAGACTCTATTCCAATGCATTTGATTTAGTCCTTATGTTGATTCAACACACATTTAGAAGTTTTGAGATTTTAAACCCTTCCCACAAGGTTTGCTACAATAGCAAAAAGCGAGAATCAATGGGAGCAAAAAGCAAGAAGTGATAGGCGATGAGAGTGACAAAAAAAATAAAAAAGACATGGATGTGCAAAGGCTAAAGTCAAAAATCAAAAGTGACTACCCAAGAATATAGTGACTGCATTGAAGTGGTAAAATCAAAGCCAAAAGTGAAAGAACATCTCGAAATGTAAGAAAGCCAAAAATGGTAAGAAGGTGTTAGCCACCCTATGATAAATTAGGGAATTAAATTCAATACCTATGAAACTTGAATATTTATTGTAAAATCATTCTTGAGTGTTGGGCTCACTCCCATGCGCTTTCTAAATTAAAAATTATATGCATACACCATGTGTGTTAGTGGAAGAGATGCATTGAAAATAGCAAAAACCATAAGTTGTGAGTGATGAAATGACTGGGCAAGGTGCCAAGAGTAAGTGATTAGCCAAATGTAAAAGAGCCCAACCATATTTAAGATGGAAAAACTTGAAATGAATCATTCTGGTGCATATAGACTTGAATGTGGCTTATCTTTCTTCTTCTTCTTCTTTCTTTGTGCTTGAACAATGAGCTCTCTATTGAGAGAAGGGGTCCACATTACGTCTTGGATTGATATAGAGGAAAGGGTAGCCATTTCTTCTTTTGTTTGAGGGCTCATTCAGCTTCCTTGCTTCTTATGAGGGGGGAGAGAGAGAGAGAGAGAGAGAGAGAGAGAGAGAGAGAGAGAGAGAGAGAGAGAGAGAGAGAGAGAGAGATGCTAACAAAGATATAGAATAGAGAGGAAGCGAGAGTGAGAGAGAGGGTGAGCTTGTTTTGACTTGACGAAACAAGCAAAGGAGATTGACCTCTTACATGTGAGGGACACAAGATTAAGAAGTGTAGAGCTGCAAAGAGGAGCAACAACTAGAGTTGATGGACCTTCGATCTTATCGATGGGCTAGTGGGCTACAATGTGGTGAGTACCCATTGCTTGTCTATCTTCTATTTGACTTGTTTTGATAGTTAAGGTCAAAAGGAGAGCAAATTCTTTGATTAGGTGAGATTAGAGAGACACCACGATGAAGATACTTATAGTGTGAGATGCCATGAGTGATTGAAGGATTATGAGTGCATGAAATAGTATGTATCCAATAGTTTAGGTTTGGCACACTTGGTCGCAAGTGACATTTTGATTCCATTGTTGAGACACGACGAAGTCTTGATATATCAATCATCCTTGCCATATACAAGAGGAATATGTCATACACTAGCGAGACATGGTTTCTCACCAAGATGCATGTGTTAGTGAAAACCTTACATGACAATATATAGGAAGACTTGATTAGGAGGCAATCAATTCATGGTTTGTTGTTGGGTAGAGTAGATTGGTTGTTAGGCTTATTTGATCATTAGATTAAAAATTCTCTCCAAACAAAAAGCAAACATTCCCAAAAATAGCTTTGACTACTTGCCTAGCATTCAATATATGCATGCATGTACATAGGGTCAACACATGGATCCGATTTCTTGTCTTCTTATTTTTTTAATTGATTTTCTCATCATGGATTCATGGGAAATAAATGACAAGCCATTGGATTACAAGTGACTAGTTACCACCAGTTTAGATTGTTGGAAACAACTATAGTTGTATGCTTTGAAAGAGGTTTTCTAAAGGTAGAATTGATAGAATTGTAGTAAAATCTCTAGTTTAATGTTTTTTTTGTATTGATTTGCTGAAGTAGTTGCTCATGGATAGAATCATGCAAATTTGAGAAGCATAATGATTAACTAGCTAGATGCAACGGTCTACATGGTTTGGGTGCAATATAGGAATACTTGTATGGAGTGAATGTGCTAAAATATGGCTGATTATTTATAGAACTTTTGATGAAGCTTCATTGAACATGTTAATTTGATGGAGTCTTGGTCCAATCATAAGCTTTGAATATGTTTACCTAAACTAGCTAGTTGATGCATTGATTGGCTAGTCATATTGCCTTGTGGTTGTGCTTGGTAAGAAAATTTTGAGGCTTAGGGTGTTGTATTAGCCTCATATTAGCCAAAGCAACCCAAAAACTGCTCTTATTTGAGTTTTTGAGCATGTTAATCATTAGAACTTTTCATAAGTTTTTAGTTTGCATTGATAGTCCACTAGTAGGCCTTGACTAGCTCTTACCATGGTCACATTACAGGCATTGTTTGTGGGATCCACAACACTATATTGGTTGAGAGGTTGCATGATCATGCTACAAAATTTCCCATTTGCAATTTCTCTTATTTAGAGGCTTGGTACATTCAAATTTGGGTTTCATACAACTAGAGACACTCTTGAAGACTACAAGACCCCCGGTGAGTTAGTTAGGAATTGCCTACGCATAGTTTGGATGTTTTTGAGTTCTGCACCATAAATGGATGCCCTAAGATTAAGATTAGCAAGTTTCTAGTCCTAAATTTAGTATTTTTAGTAGAAATAAACTTGGAATATCCATGGCCCCAATTGGATATCATTAGTAACTCAGTAGTGTCTCACAAGATGTAGTCTAAGTCAAAGACTCAATCCACAATGGATCAAGCCATCCTCGTGGCCCAAGTTCATAGTTTTTCTAGTTATTCACTAAAAGTTGCAGGTGTTTTTGAGTGCTCTAGACCTTGATCTTCATACAATTACATCGAGAAGCACATACCTTGGCACTTTACATGAACTGGTAATGGCAATCCACTTGATTATGAGTAGTCTATATACACTACATGCTCCTTGAGTGCTAGTAGCCCTATGACCATTTTGAGTTGAATCGTTCTCACATGCCTTGTGATGCATACTAGATGACCTAGAGAGTTACATACCTTGGACTTAAAGATCTAGTGAGGATTGAGCACTCCCTAAGCAATTAGAGCTAGTATCACCCCCTGGCAACCTAGTAATTGGAGTTCCATCCTTACTTCACCTCAAGCCTACTTGAATTTACCTCAAGTTGGGTACATCATCTCTTACCTCAAGATCCTCTTTGAACCTCTTGAGCTGTGCACTCAAAGTCATCCACTTCAACATAAGAGTATGCAGGGCTTTAGGCCCCGAACTCAATTAAGTAGCTTAGTTGTAGGAAGTGCCACAATAACCTAGAGCTACAAACACACGTATCTTTCTACTTCAAGTTGTCTTGGGGCACTTTGACATGCGCTTTTGACTCGAAAGACCATCTTTTTTGCCCACAAGCGATTTGAGTCTAACACCCGTAGCTAAGTAATCTACCTCCTAGAGGGTGCACATACACGTGTCTTGAGTTACACCATCTCGAGTTGTTCCTTCCCATCATGATCTCGAATAATGCAGCTAATGCCTTTGAGAAGGCATATGTCATCATTGCTTTTGTGGCCTTGAGACTCTTTTCATGAGAAATTGGCCTTGAGTAGGCATAACCGTTTTGGCCTCCAGCCAAAAGCCAATTAGCCCAAATTATAATTGGCCGTGAGCCAGCTCAAGGCAACTCTCTCTAGGCCATCACCATCCCGCACCACCATCTTGGGGCACATACTCCCTCGGGGCACCTCCATCGGCCGTCTTGGGAAACCACGTTCTCATCAAGCCTCTCAAGGCCACCGCACCAAGTCCTCTCGAGGCACCGCCACATCTACAAAACCCTCTCGGATCCGCCTTCACCACCACACTACCTCTCGGCGGCACCATCACCTTCACCCACTCTCAAGGCATCACCACTTTGGCCCCAGCCCTCTCGATGCCACCTGTTTGCCACCCTCTCGGGGAAACAACCCCTACCTTGCCAACCACTGCCATCTTGCCATCCATCGACGGTAGCGTTTCCCTCCTCTTACCTCTCGAGCTGGCACCATTGCGTCCTCCTCCCCTCGACGCTACCGTCCTTCCTCCTCTTACCTTTCGAGGCATGATCGCCTCCTCTTCCCTCTCGAGGCTCCGTGGGCAAGCACCCTCTGGCGGCAACATCCATCACGGCAGCCCAAAGTTCTCGCGCCACCATCGCCATAGCACCTGCACAGGCTGACGTCAATCCATAGCGCATGCACATGTGGACATCTCATTGGTGGGCCTACTCGCGTGGTCACTCGAGTCATGTCCTGTTCGAGGCTTGTGCCGCCCAGGCTACATGTGGGAAGGAGCTGAAGCCTCAAGGCCTTGTCGATGTTCTTAAAGAACACAATTTGGCAGACCTCGTTGGCTATTTGAACTCGGCTCATGATCGCACATTGATTCAGAAATATCTCAATTGAACACATGCATAGCCGACACAAGCGACCAACCCGCCACTCGAATATGGAACTAAACCATGTACACAACGCTTGGATTCTTCATCAGCTCGATAATTCACTCAACCAGATCCCTAGACTCAGCCACTTGTATTCCCTCACCATCGCTCTCTTAAACCAAGCAAGCACATGTAGCACACGAACAATCACTAGTGCACATACTCTCATAGTTGCATGCACATACTTATAAGCACACACTTCCATGCATGCACACATACTCACACACATGTGCACACCATGTCTATGCGCATGTTTATAGTACCACACATGGAAATGGTTTCACATGTATCTACTTATGCATCATAAGTACACCACACATGAAAGGCTTCAAGCACATAATCTAGGGATACAAATTTGCACCCTAGCATAATAGGAAGGACTCATAGATGAATACTTCTACACACCTTTAGCATGCACATAGTACCTAGCAAAAAGCCTCACATCCAAAGAATCTAAGATGTGCATATGAGGGAGGTTTTCTAGACCATACCTCCTCTACAACATGACAACCAGTAGCAGTGCATGGGGATATATTTATCAAATATACGGTAGTAGTAACTGCCTCAGTCCAAAAATATTGCAATAAGCCTGTCCAACTAAGCATACTATGAGCTCTTTCCTGAATGCTCCTATTCATATGCTGTGAACTAATACTTAATACCTCTCTCATTAGAAAACTACTCAAATGCTTTAGAAACATATTTACTGCATTGTTGGACCTTAGGTATTTCAACCTATACCCAGACTTGTTCTCAAGAGGAGAAAGCCAATGTTGAAAGGTAGATAAAACATCTAATTTCTACTTAATAGCATATGCCCACACCTTATGCGAATAATTATCAATGAATGTAACAAAGTACTTTGTACCGCCCAATGATTGATAGGGCATGGAACCACACAAGAACCACACAGATCAAAATGCACAAGAGCCAATGGCTCATTCATAAGCACAATGCCAAACTTCTTATGAGAATTGCGGGTTTGCTTGCCATAAAGACAATTGTCACAAGAATCAAAACATTTGTAATCAAGAGGTAGAAGATATTGCAAATAAGTAAGCATTTTCATTCCCTTAAAGGACATGTATCACTACAAGATATAGGCCTTATACCGACGTAAAAGCGACAAAAATGTAAATAAAGAAATTTTCCCCCGTCGTCGCAAAAAGTGTCGTTATTAGCAACGCCATAAAACAGTCAGTATTAGTGTCGTTATCAATGTCACTATTTGCATCGGCATTTGCAACGCTGATACCTACGCAAATAATGATGCTGATAACGATGCTTTACGACGCTAATAACGACGGTAACAGGGAAAAAAAATGTGTGCTTTATTTGGGCCATACAAAATAGTTTCTGCACTGTGTACAATACTCATGTAAATAAAGATAAAGTGTACTCAAATCATAACACTGATACATAAAATAAATACATGATGGCATAATGAAACTAACTAGTACAATCATGGCAAGATATCATTACTACATAGAAAATATCTACACGTATCAGGTGACCAAAAAAGAAGGGTGTGTGAGCTCTAGGGATCCAAGGGCGATCTATACATCCTCGCCATCCAAAAGCTCGTCCTGCTGCAAAGGACCATCGAACGGACTCCGCAAAAAAAGAAACAACTACACATCAATCCACCATACAATAATGCATTCTAATTAAACATGGTAACTACGGACAAGAAAGATGAGTGACTTACAGGGTCGCCGCGTCTATACAATCGATCAATCAATGCAATGAGACCATGCATCTCTGCATATCGAGTCTCAAGGCCAGTCGGATCACGATTTATAAAGGAGTGCTGCAAAGGAAATAAAATACTAACTGTTAGAAACACGATTGTCAGTACAAAGGATATTGCAAAAAAATAAGCAAGCAAAACAAAAGAAAAACTTACAAAGTCCTCTAGATATGTCCTGTGGCCGCCACTCCCAAGATGATGGACAACTCCGGTCTCTAGTCGTTCCCTCATCGCCTCGCGTTGCTGACTCCAATGTCCTGGAGAATCTGTAGCCTCCTCTCTCATCCAGCGCCAGTCGTCCGCGTCTAGTCACTTGGGCTTTGCCGCCCCACTCTTGAGTGCCTTGCATGCATCCGATCATCTGTGTGACATATATGCACACATGCACTCCATCATCCAGCCCGTAGAGAACATATATATTGTGGCTGGAACCGAAAACTCCTCATGCAGGGATGCTACTATGTAGTCCTTTCTCCTCTTCGGTATGTTTTTCCAATGATCTAAGATGTTGTGCCGAAAAACTTGTTGGCACAACTCTCTCATACGAGCCATCACCCTCCTCCCCTCATCATTCATGATTATGGATCCTGACCTGTCATCGACAAGATAGGCATATCCCTCTGGGGTATGCCTAAGATGGGTCCTCTCCCACCTGCGACCACGCTCCTGGGCATATCCAAGAGACCCCTGTACATATAGTGTATCAATCGAGGTAGTATCTATCGGTGTAGCACCCATAGGGGTGCCACCTGCAGACAGCTGAGCAAAAGCCGAAGTAACTGGAGTAGACATCCCCATAGGTGTGACAAATCCTAGAGGTGACGCAACTCCAACAGAACAACGAGACGGAGACACCGCTTCCGTACCTCCACAGCAACCACCTAAGCCACGCTCTTTGGAACCACCACAAGAGCGAGGAGTAGTACCCATATCCCGAGCCGACCGTGGACTCGCTGCCTCCGTATCTCTGCAGCATTCCCCTGACCCTGAAGCACTCCCTCCCTCTGGTCCAAGTCTGAAGCGTCGACCTCGTCTGCTCGAGCTGAAGCATCTAATCGCATCGAAGTAGATCTAATAGAGCGGCTTGACGATGTCCAAGACAGCTCCTGGTTTGCCATGTCTCTGAATCTCCCCATCTGATCTGGAGACATGTGTGTGAAGATATCATGCAACTCCTCATCGCTCATCCCTCGACTCATCCTGATGATCTAAGTATCCACAAAGGTCACCTGCATAGACAAAAAATGATGTTAGCATAATCAATTTAAATCATACAAAGCATGGTAATATAAATCTTAAAAAAATGATCTCACTTAAAATACATATCTTACGTACCCTTATAAGTGATTAGTCAACGAATTGAGTAAGTGGATACTCCAAGCATGATGTAACGTACCCGCCCCTCAAATTGCGGGACACGTCTTAGCAGTTCATCGAGAGATCAATCTAGAAGACGCCGCCCGGCACTCCTAAGGAATGACACAGGGTTTGCGAACTAGGGTCTCCTGAGTCTGCCTCACAACGGAACTTATTCGGCAATTTTCACTAGGATCGACCTGAAGTACGAGTTCTTAGTAGTCTGATCTTCCTAACAGCCTCTAGCGTCGGACTACAACTGCTCCACTTTGCTGCGTAGGGCATAGTCCCATTCCGGTCCCCTAAAATGATATGAATCAGGGTTCTAACCAACATTGTCTAAGGTCATCGTCTGACTTTTCCTAACATTTCTCGTTAATATTTACTTTGAGGAAAGCTCTCGGCTAACCGAGACCACCCTTCTGTAGGATAGACCCATTAGTCACATCCACCACGCTTCCCTCAGGGGTTGTTTTAGTTATCTAATTACCTAACTACATTATGTTTGACACATAAAAGCAGCTTCCTTAATTAACCCGTTAATCACAAGTTCCTTTACGTAATTTGGGGCACTGACATGAAAACAAGATTAAACATGATCAAACACTTTCTTAACTTATCTTCAGATTAATGTTTGTCTCCCACTCATATAGGAGAATTAAGTATTCCTTTCTGCCTCCGCAGAAAAATCCTTCCATCTTCCGGCAATAAAAACCTGAAGGTTTATCCTACCAAGATTCTGCCTTGTAACTAGTATCAAGGTCTCGAGATCCCATCTCAAGTCACGTAGAACACTTGTGTAGGGTTCAGAGGCATTGGGATTTACGGCCAGAGCCCCCCTGGCATCCAAGCGTCCTCCTACGCCAAGTAATTTCCACGGAGAGACCTCTCGCATCGGGTTTGGTACACATTCTCAGCGTGGATTCATAACCCCCTTGGTTAGGGTTTGGCGGTTCGGGGGGGTAACTAGTGCCATCCTTCCTTAATTATCCCTTTAGGAAATCAACCACAACTGAAGTAACCAGAGACTGTACGATGAAGTGGAAGCTAGATTGGCGATGAATCCAGGAAGAGGAGTCCTACCTCCTCTGATGCCAGGAATGATTAATAACATTTACTAGAGAAAACATGCATTTTTTTTCCATGGCAATCAATCATCTCAGACCCAGCCATGCAATCATCAATCACAAACAACTTGGATGAGCATCCAAAACCACATCAAGCAATCACCTTGCTTATGATCCACCTATCCTTAGTAAGATTCTCTCCTCTTACCAACACAACCAGTCGACATTCACTTAAAGATAACCTTTTCAAACAACCAAGCATAACTTGGGTCAACAATCCATCTTTAACAAGATCAACCTTCGTTAAAACCATTTCAACAGTTCCAAGCAATATGCTTAGCATAAATCAACTACCCTAGAGTTCACTCTTCCCCTTGGGTTAGGGCTTTGCAATGTCGATTTAACAAATTCCTTTTAGATCCTTTAAATGAATTAAGTGATTTCACCTTGATCTTTATTAATCATGGCTACCTATTTAGGGTAGAAGATCAACCCATCCTAAGCCCTTTAATGGCGAATACATGTAATTCTACCTCTATTTAAGAATTCAAGATGTGTGGGAAGAATCTAAATCTTGGTATAACCTGGATATAGCTATAGTTGCTAGAGGGTTGGTGGTATTCAGGTCTTCGCTTGCATTAGATATGTTCCTAGCTCTGTTTGCAACTTCAGCACTTGTGCTCCTTGTTGTGATTCGTCTCTTGGGTGCCATCCTTGTGTGTTCCCGATCTTGTAACCCTTGAGGTAAATCGACCGCTCTTGCCCTGGCGGAAGGAAGTGGTACGTGGGTTCACAAGGAATCTAAGGCCAAACAATGTGACTTCAACATGCATAACTTTTCTTCTTCTTTTACCCTCTCCGCAATTTTTTTTCCATCTATCTCACCCTCTCCATCTCATAGTCTTCTCTCCCTCTCTCTTTCTCTCTCGCTCTCCCTATATCCTCCCCTAATTATCTTCCACTTCTCCCTATCCCTCTTCTTCTTCTCCTTCTTTTCCTCTCACTTCCTCTTCTTCTCCTCCTTTCTCCTCCTCTCTCTCCCACTACAACAAAAAGGCCTCTTAGATAC